>NC_139951.1:37730744-37930744 GCF_963454915.1 Gymnoscopelus microlampas | reverse complement strand
GTCAACTCTTTTCATTTCAAGAACCCCCAGTGATGATACGCATTATTATATATATAGGCCACAGTCCCATTTGATAAAAGGTTTATCCCTGGGACCCCGATCTACACTTTAAACTCTTCAGTGTTAGTTTTACGTATAAATGGATCGAAGTTGACCGGTTCCTATAACTATCAATAATTTAGCTGGGGACCCCACATTGAGGACCACTGAGTTAAAGGACCAAAGTTGTAATTTTGTGAGCTTGTAGATCGGCTTGTAGATCGGCTAATTTCAAATGGCCGAAATGTGGGTTTAAGTGGTTACTGTATGTTTTGTAATAATAATCAAAATCTACAAAGTAACTGGTAACTAAAGTTTGCAAAAAAATGTAGTAGAGTAAAAGTACAACATGTGCCCCTGAGTAGAAGTAAAAGTACTGCAAATTGGAAATACTCCAGTAAAGTAAGAATTCCTCAAAAGTGTATTTAAGTACAGTACTTGAGTAAATGTACTTAGTTACTTTACACCACTGGTAGCAACATATGTTTGTTCAGAAAACTGGCGGAACGCCGTGGTGTCACGCGAAGCGCCCAGTGCACCCCTGAGCACCACCTCAGGTGTGTGTTTATGACAAGGAGCACCCACAGCATCGGCGCCTATGACCTCAGGTGTGTGTTGTACCTTGTGATATTAACTATATGTACACTTCTCTGGGGCATGACGGGATCTGTTTACTGTATGGGTTGTACGTATACTTGTCTAAAAAGCCTGTAGCACTTTCCCTAGCCTTGACGACCTTGCAGGATTATGCAAAGGCTAAAATGTAATTTAGATAGCATGTTAGGTAGAGAGATGCCATGTTTTCATAATACCATAGTATAGCATTATTTTAGGAGTCCTGTTGTGACTGTTGTATTGAGGGAAACATTTTGTTGACATGATGGTATGTTGTATGTACGGAATAGAAAAGCACTGGACTGGATGTAGAACTTTTGTGTGACTGTTGATATATTGAATAATGATTTTCGGTGATTACTTTGCCAATGTGAAAAGGAATAATGCTTTAACTGTTGAATTCATATGGATTGCTCCTGTGACATACAGTACTGTACAGTAGAAGTGAGTGTTGTAGTGACTACTACTGTAGGCCTACAGTGTGTGGTATATGTTTGTATTTTTTGTTTTTTGAAAAGTTAATACGTGTAACTGAAGTTATATATCAGATTTAGTTTTCTGTCTCTAAGCCAAATGAAGTGTAGTATACCTGTGAGATGTGAGTGGGATTGAAATAATATTTATAAGACTATGGTATCCCCGCTGCGTGGGGAAGAAGGTGTTAGGACGTGTGTGGAGCCCCGAGGGGAGACAGTGGCCAATGATAACGTAGGAAAAAAAGGTCAATTTGACCAAAAGTCCATCTGTGTGGTAGGTGGACTTTATGCCGTCACACAAGTGTCATGGTCTTCATCAGGGAGTGATCGGGTTCAGTTCTTGCGCTTTATATAATAATCTGCATATTAGCTTTTTATCCTCTCCTCCACATTTTGTGAGTTTTTCTTTTTACAACCCAGTAAACAGATCATCTCATGCCCCCTGGTCAGCCGGGGCGCCTGATGGAGGGGAAGGGAACTGGTTGGAATAACGTGTTCCTTCCACGCGCTACGTCCAACCAGGGAAACTCCCCCCTGTCAGGTGACAAGAAGGTCAGTTGGCTCTCATGCATTGAAGGAGGCATGAGCTCGGCCCTGGCCTCCCTAGGCTGGTGGGGGGAGTGTAGTGCCCAGGATCACTTAGCAAATTGGCACCGGGTGAAAAAAGGGTTACAAAATCGGGGATAAAAAAAAGTTTAAAAAACAAAAAACAGATCATCTCATGCCCCAGAGAAGTGTGCATAGCTAAATATCCCAAGGCACAACACACACACATGATGTCGTAGATACCGATCCCGCGGGTGCTCCTCGTCATAAACACACACCTGCCAAAGTTTGCAGGATTGGTTCGTTTTGAACAAAATGCCTCAAATCCTGAACGCAGCATGCGATTTCCATTACATTTTCCGCATAGATTCCCACTTTGCCAAGGAAGAAATGCCCTCTTTTTCACATTGGCCTGTTATAGCGCTACCAGGAGGCCATAATAACCTACCTGACCTGGCGGAGACTTGAGCTCCGAGGAGCACTTTTTCTAGTTTGATTTTGTGTTATGATTTTATTTGTATTTCATTTTGTAGGTCTATAACACTCTTATCATTTCCAAATTGAAATAAAATTTAAAGGGGATATTTCTAATTGTTATATGTCTCATCTGTATGTCTTTTGTTATAAATAAAACAAATCATTATTGAAAAAAAATACAATGAAAGTGATTGTGAAGAACACAATTATTGAGTAACTGAGTTATTGAAAAATTACATTGACTTTGATATTTCAATGACAAGATGCTCCTTAATGGTCAAAACAATTTCAGAAAGGAATTATAAATGTCAGAATTAGTTGAATTAGTCTTATTGCACCTGTTTTTAGTCCTAACAATGGGCAAGTTAATGGCCAAGGACCTTTCAAGGTCAACATCACCCAAAGTGGTCATAACAATATCAGAAATGAATTCCCCACCCCACAATTAGTCAAAATGGAGGTATTGCATGTGTATATACACTCAGAAACAAAGAAGTTGGATTTTCATCATAGCCGATGGCAGCCATATTTGATTTGGCCATTGCGCCATTCGTGGCACTATGGTGGACAAGCACCTCTGTGATTTCTCGTGTCTAGGTACCCATTGTTCAAGTGAGAAATTATCCTACCACCAAATTGCGAACGGGTCTGTAGCCAGGTACAGGACTACTGTGCAGATAATGTGGGGAGATAATGGCAATAAAATGAATATCCTAAAAAAGTATTAAAGCTACTCATTTGAAAAGGCTATCATGTTTCAAAGTACTTATATGGACCCTACAAACAAAATGGTGCCAAAGAGATTTTGCCACCTTTCGTGTCCCTGACTTCTGGTCTGGCCCATGGACTAATAGTCAAAGATTCTAGGCACTGGCCCCATTGGCCCGCTCTATAATCCATCCATGATGTGAAGTGTGTTTCCCATGTTTCTTATCGTTTATTTCATAGGCTATAGGCTAGTTAAATCAATGAATGTCAACTCTTTTCATTTCAAGAACCCCCAGTGATGATACGCATTATTATATATATAGGCCACAGTCCCATTTGATAAAAGGTTTATCCCTGGGACCCCGATCTACACTTTAAACTCTTCAGTGTTAGTTTTACGTATAAATGGATCGAAGTTGACCGGTTCCTATAACTATCGATAATTTAGCTGGGGACCCCACATTGAGGACCACTGAGTTAAAGGACCAAAGTTGTAATTTCACCGCAAATCGTTTATTCAATGCTTGTATTAGTTAGCTTTAATAATTAATTCAGATGAACTGTTTGTGAATAAATCCTGTACATGAATTACTGTACATGAAAATATTCTCCTGTTGAAGGAAAGAAAATACAAATTGTTCTGTTCCGTCTGACTTTTGCAATAATTTACAAATCACATATTGTTAGTTTCCCAGGCAGTATTTACATTGTAATAAATAAATGAAATCTAGTTGTTGATTTATGGAATTCACTCTATGAAGATATACAACTGTCCAACTTTATTTAATCAAATTATTACAATTTGCATAAAGATATTGCCTCGTAAAGTGTTTGTAAATTATTTCATTATTTGACTTATGCAGTATACTGTATAGCATATTGGTTCTCAAAGTGGGGTCCGGGGACCCCCAGGGGTCCTTGGGGGGGTTCCAGGGGGTCCCCAGCAAAATGTGTTAATATAGCATCACAATAATTTTAACCACTTTAACCTTTTATACTTTGGCCATTCAAAAATACCAGATATACAAGCTCATGTAGCGCAGCACTGAATGCCTCACTATGAGCTTGTAGATCTGCTATTTTTGAAAATTCGTGAAATTTTGTGAAAACCTTTGAATATATAACTTTTTTTATTCAAATCTTTGCTTCTGGGGGTGCCTGCAGACAAAATATTTGAGATGGGAGTCCACGGCCAAATACATATCATTTTGGGGGTCCTTCACATGAAAAAGTTTGAGAACCACTGCTGTATAGGCCCATCAATCATCTCTGCTGGTCAGTCAGTACATGTGATGTGCACACAGTTGTGAGAAGTAGCCGGCCAGCATCAGGCGCTCAGCTCCAGTCTCCAGCTGATGCCAAGTGCAATCATAGTAAAATAGCCTAATAATAATAACGATGACTAACTGTCTGATGTCCTTTATATGACCCGTCAAGGTAGCAAAGCAATCATGTTATTGTATGCTAAAATGATTTAAGAAGAAAGCTGAGTTTACATGCATACGTTGATTCTTATATAGATTCCTGAGAAGGATGAGTTCTCAACAGCTTTCTTTTGTGTCACAGACTGTGACGTTGTTTAATTGCGCAATTCCCCTTCCAAAGCAGTTTGATATATGCTATGCTACTCAATACTGTAGCAATACTTTGTTACAAGTAAAAGTCTGGCAATAAAAATGTACTTGAGTAAAAGTACAAAAGTATTAGGCTAATTGGCATCACAATACTCACTGTATGTATACCAAAAGTAAAAGTAGCTATTATGCGAAGCATTGTGAGCTTGGGTATTTTCAAATAGCCAAAGCTTAAATAGTGGTTCATATATGTTTTGTAATAATAATTAAATCTCACATCACATTTGTTTTGCCTCCGAAGTAAAAGTAGGCTATTGGAAATCAAATACTCAAGTAAAGTAAAAGTGGCCTATACCTCAACATTGTACTTAAGTAGCCTACAGTACTTCCACCACTAACTTTGACTTTCACATACTTCGCTGTCCCGGCCCTTCGACGGCTGTCTGTCCAGGATAGGCATTGTTGTTGTGGACCAGGTGCACTGAGTGGATAGTAACGTGGAGAAAACCCTCTATAGTTGATTGAAGTTCAGCCTGTTCAACAAGATATGTTGAAGCCTTTGAAATAGAATACAAACAATAATCATTATAGAACTATAGGCTATTGGAATAGGTAAATCCATGTCATAGCCTACAATACAGATAGACATGCCGTGCAATTACATTTAATAAATGCATGACTGGTTTGCATCATCATGGCATTGTTGCGCACCACGCTCATCGCGCACAATTTGGAGGGCTGAACAGCATGAGGAATGTTAAAGGAGTAGTTCACCCAAAAAAGATAACTTATTTTCTATCAATTACACACCCCATGAAACCTTGAATTCGTGGAGTTTTTTTGTTTTTGTCGCATTCGTAAGCCAATAATTTGATGAGTTTCCGGCTACTGAGTCTATACCGACCGGGTCATCAAATTATTGGCTCAGGAATGCGACAAAAACAAAACAAAATCTCCATGAATTCAAGGCGTCATGGGGTGTGTAAATTGATAGTAAATAAGTAAGTAAGTTTTGGGTGAACTACTCCTTTAATTAATTGCTTACCTGAACAGTGGCGGTCTGTCTTTACAGCTCAAGAGGTCAAAGAAGGGATGTTAAAAAGATCACATCTTGTCCCATGCAGGTCCACGCTGCGATGTCCCACCGTAGACCGTAACTCCTCTTATGAGCAAAGGAATGCATATGATCATCCACGCCGGAACATACTGTAAGCCTCGGCTTTAAACGAGCACTTTGGAGAAGAGATGCTGAAGGTGTTTGTCTCCTCCATCCCAGCCCCTTGAGGCAACAAACTCCTCCCATCGCCATCCAATTCGTGGAACATATTATTTGACAGCTTGTTTTATTTCCCTGCCCACCTTTGACAGACCAAAAGGACAGATTTAATCTGGTTGGTGTTTCTGGTGGCAACACTGTCTAACCGACTGGAAGTTTAGTTTAGAGCCATTCTTTCTGGAATGAATCAGACGATCAGTGAAGACGACTAGATTAAATAACGACTTTATTTTCTCAAGAACTCTGTCGGTGCAATTAGGCCAGTGGTTCCCAAACCTTTTAGCTCAAGACCTTAAAGTCTCCCCGGGACCCAAAATAGCAGATCTACAACCTCACAACACATCCATGAGTCTTGTTTTTCGCTTGTAGATCTGCTCTTTTCACTAGTTCTTAGAAGTATGTTTTCCCCTCTAATTCCCCTCTCTTTCATGGAATTCTTTTGAAAAACACTTTTGAATTTCAAATTGGGATATTTTGGGGTTTTTTTTTTAAATCTTTTGAAATAGTAATAATTAAAAGCAAAATGTAGGAAACAAAAAATAAATGGGTATTCACTTGCCACCCATAACATTGATCCGCGACCCACATACTGGTCACGACCCACAGTTTGGGAAACAGTGACTATACTGCTGAATTCGTGCCTTTTACGCACACAATGGAGGGCCAGGGCGCACGCGAGTAAAGCTGTTTATAATGAGGCAGACAGCACAGACACACTGTGGCCTATATATACACTGTCTAATACACTTATATACTGTCTAATACACTTATATACTGTATAATACACTTATATACTGTATAATACACTTATATGCTGTCTAATAAACGTTTCAATTGGGAGATCTTAATCGAGAGATCTCAATAAAGTTATAGGCTTGGCTTGTCCGTCTTCTTCAAACTGCCACTCATCTTCTACATGTTTTTAGCCACATTATGTCTGAAACTCCCTCTCACCTCCATGTAGGCCTATGCATGTTCATCCATGTGTGTGTGTGTGTGTGTGTGTGTGTGTGTGTGTGTGTGTGTGTGTGTGTGTGTGTGTGTGTGTGTGTGTGTGTGTGTGTGTGTGTGTGTGTGTGTGTGTGTGTGTGTGTGTGTGTGTGTGTGTGTGTGTGTGCTGCGTGCATGCGTGCGTGGTGCGTGTGTGCGTGCACGCATGTTGTGGTTTCTCCGCAGCAGTCTCATCAAAATAGAGTACTTGTCTATTCTCTAAATCTGTAGGTTATATGTGTGTGTATATCGTGGTTACTAATACAGTGGGTTACTAATACAATGGATTATTATAATTTTTTTTTTTTTTACCGTGTTCACAAACTCTCAGATGTATAAAACCTGCTGATAATAGCCTATTTATTACAATGCTGGCACTTTAGCCTGTACATATTTCAACAATTGTATACGCCAAAGGGTAAAGACAAATCCACACCCTTTTTCATTGCATATGGTAATTGTATTTGTAATTAATTTGTACAATTGAACTTGTAATTGAGAAGGAAAACCACCATCATCACACGGATCAAAACAGAGGTTTATTAAAACAATTGTTCATGGATAGAGTGACTTCATTACGTTTTACAACAAAATCTTTGAACTGACAAAAGCACCCACGCACGCACACATGTATACACGCACACACAATATGCAGAGATTCACGAGTACTTTAATGATTTACAATGTAAATATCCACATATGTACAAAACTCATTTGATATATGATACATTTCATTTCAAAACGACACAAATAAAATAACCAGGCCAATCTGTTACAAGATTTAAAAAAAAATGAGGTAATATAAAACAAAAATAAAATCAAGATCAAGCCGTTAATATAAGTAAAATAAAATCGTAGACTATACAAATATAGGCTTTTGTGGAAACTGTGCTGTTGATCATAGTTGGTCCCGTATTTATATTTTCAATATAATCTTGTAAGTACATTTACCTATTTATAACTTCTTACAATACTCTGATACACACAATGATAAACCTCTCACAACGTTCATGACAAACGTTACATATAGACTAATAACACAATGAAATTACAATCAATCAAACAAACAAACAAAAAAACTTTGGGAAGGGGCCACACAATCATGATTTGGCGATTGGGTGTTTAATATTGCACATACTTACATGTTGAAAACGACTAAACCCTTTTCTACTATTTAACCCATTAAAACCAGGAATAAAGCAATCTGTGTCATTTTAGATTTTGTGCGTTGGCTATTCAAAAATAGCAGATGTACAAGCTCACAGCGCGTCACTTCGTGCCGCGCTGCGAGCTTGTACATCTGCTATTTTTGAACTTTTTTTTTGGAAAAATCTTGAAAGTGTGAGGTCGAACTACTAGGTTTGGAACGCATTTGTAATTTAGAATCGGCCTCAGGTCTTTAGTGGGTTAAAACGGAATGTGTTGTGGATTGGAATTAATCAATAATGTCAGAGAGGTCAAGTGACCTCTGGCCCGGACGATTCCTCCGACAGGGACAGTTGTGCTCTGAAGGCTTCGACCCGGCCGTTCTCGTCGACCGGCAGGCAGTTCCCCGCGGAGCTGTAGCCCTTCTTCTTACCTCTCCTCTCCTCCATCCTGATGGTGTCGTACAGCCCCTGTGGAGCCTCGTCCAACAGGTTGTCCCTCTCCGAGTAGGACGGCTTCATTTGGCACACGTTGCGCAGCAGCAGCAGGGCCGGAGCGTAAAGCACGTTGACCAGACCCATGCCCAGGTTGAGCTGCACGAAGCCCATGTTGTGCACGATCTGGCCGGCCACGATGGGACCCGCGGCGTACGCCAGGGAGTAGGAGATGTCGGCGATGGCGTACACGCTGCCGTACACGGAGACGTGGCGCACGTCCACCAGGAAGGCGAGCGTCGGCAGCAGGGCGGTGTCGACGAGCGCGATGCCGAAGCAGATGCCGCACAGCGGCGCGATGAGCTGGCCGAACGTCTTGCAGGCGGGCACCGTGCAGGAGCTGGCCCCTATGATGACCATGCCCAGGGCCCCGTAGAACCACTGCAGCTCCGGGTGCTTCGCCGCCAGTTTGACGGTTATGTACACGCCTAGGACGTGCGGGAAGAAGGCCGGGAGCCAGGTGAGCCCCATCTCCCACTTGGTGGAGTGCATGTTTTTCTCCATGTAGTTGGCAATGGTGGGCTCCAGAAAGGCCAGGGGGATGTTGCACACCGTCAGAGCCCCGGCCACCACGGCGATGTACGGGTCGACCATTAGTCTGTATATCGGGGTTCCCACCGGCATGTTCTCTCTAGTCCTGTTGGAGAACGGCTTGATCACGGTCAGCAGCAGAATGCCGTCGGCCAGGCATATCAGGGCGAGCACGATGAACGGCACCCGCTTGCCCGCGAACTCGTACAGGATGCCCCCGAAGGGGGGTGCCACCAGGCTGCCGAAGGAGATGAACGCCAGTGCTATGCCCAGCGCCGTGCTTCTCTCCGACTCCTCCGTGTATTTGTCGGCTATCATCGCGATGCCAGAGGTGTCGGCGAAAGCCGACCCCAGACCCTGTAAACTTCGGGCGACGAAAAGCGTCGCGTAGTTCTCCGCGAAAGCGAATATGCAGGTGGACACGAACATGACGGTAAGTCCTATTAAAAGTGGAATGTCATATCCAACTCGGTCTATAAAAGTTCCCGACAGGGGATTCACCAAAAGCTGTAAGATAGCCTTTGACGCGAAAAGTACTCCTATTTGGACGTCTAAATTGTCCTTGTTGCTTTTAGCTTGGTTTGTGCTGTTGATTGAAGAATTAGAATGCAGGACTAAGTGGACGTGCTCTGCCTGCTCGCTCTCCAGATCGGCGAGATAATCTGGAATAATTGGCACGATTACCATGTAGAGCATATTGTCAAGGAGAAGAGCCACGCAAACGATCACTAAGATAATGCGTCTTTGCTGGTGAGGATCCTTCATCTTGGTGCCAAACTGTTTAGTTCTTTCTCCCATCTCGGACAGTTTCACGGCGGCTGACTTGGCCAGCCCGGAGGATCCCCCTTCAGAATTCATCATGTGCTTTTTTTTTTTTTGGTAAACGTTTGGGATGCAAAACTGCAATTGTGCTGTCCCGTCTAACAACTGTTCTTTCAGAACCACAGATTGCAATGCATTGTCTTCTATGTGATGGTTCTCCTCCCGTGTCTTCACCTCGTCAGAGCGCAAGAACAGCCGCTGGTGGAACTTTTCCTCCGTTTGAGGGGCTGCTTCATCGGTGGATTCTCTCAGGCTCAACTTGTCGTCGCTTCGTTCATTCCCTGTTGTTGTTTCATGGTCTGGAGATAATTAAGTGACGTGGTGAAATGGTAGACTTTCATGCAGCAGACCGTGGCTTTCTTTTGGCTGCTAATCCTGGGCTGAAAAGTTTGTTTTGAGCGATTTTGCGAGCGGCTCGGTGCACTCAGGACACCCCGGGTCTGTGGTTCCAGTGCTCATATCTCCTGTCACCTGCGGGACGCGTTGCTTTCAGCTCTGAGACCGCGGGTGGCTTCGTTGCCATTGGAGCGCATTAACTCGCAGGTTTCGTGGTGTATTTTGTGGTCCTTTTTTTTTCTTTTTCCACCGAGGGACTGTGTCTTGTGACGCACCACCAGCTTGCCCCCAAGTGGATCCTTTGCCAGTTGTGTCCCTTATGCTAATTTTCCAAACATGGCAACCCCTTTAACCAATAAGAGCGTGTGAGCATCACCACAATATCTTCTTCTTCACGCCCTCCTATACCAGCGTTCACCGACTGACTCGTGACTTTTAAAAAGGCAAACTTATTATGCTTTGCGCTTGCTTATATCGTGCGTATACAAGTATCTTGGTGGTCTAGTGCATTGGTTCTAAAACTTTAAGATTTCAAGGACCCCCCCTTAACTCTGACAGTATACAAATGGAACCAAATGGACCCGTTAGGATTCATTTGGTTCCATTGGTATACTGTCAGAGTTACAGACTTGTAGTCAGCTTAGAACCCCCTAAAAGAACCCTGAGAGTCCCTGGACCCCACTTTGAGAACCACTGGTCTAGTGATTATGATCCGGTGGACATTTTAGGGGTAGCAGACTAGCAGTGTCTAGATATAGTGGCAGGCTTCGTGTCGAGGTGTCCCTAAAAAGACCCCGTGCGCAATATAGAATCACTACAGAATCACTACAAATACCACTTATTTAAACCTACCCCCTTTATTTAAATGTTTAGAAATTGTGAACCTTGTAAACCTGTGATGTGACAATAAACCTGATTCTGAAGCTGTTGACTTTTTATTGCCTATCATTTGTACTTAGTTTATTTTCACAATCCCACACAACGTTTGGAAAAAAATATACAATCATGTGGATCTCGTGTCGCGATCTTCATAACGTCATAGCTCCAGTGTGGATCTTGACTTAATGGTACCAGGCTGTGACATCAGTCATTCTACCAGTTGTCTATGACGTGTGAGGTTTCCAGAGCTCACTTCTGTGGCCTATACTGGCAGCGGTTCAAGGCTTGCTCAGTCCGGACAGAAAGAGAGAGAGACCGACCGACAGACAGACAGACAGACAGACAGACAGACAGACAGACAGACAGACAGACAGACAGACAGACAGACAGACAGACAGACAGACAGACGCACGCACGCATGCACCCACGCACACACACGCACACTCACGCAACTGAGTTTGAATTCACATTCAGCACCACGCAGCGGTGGACAGCTCCCGCTGAGAGACTCGAGGCTCATTTACACTCCGTAGTACGACGGTGTCGCTTACCTAAAAAAAAGAACAGATCTACAAGGTAACAATGCATTGTTAGCTTGTAGATCTGTTCCTTTTTCCTTTTATCACCCTCAGGCAATAGATAATGAATTAAGCACATTCCACACGTTTCTATCTCAGCAATGAAACGAAAAGGTGGTAAAAAGAAAAGAAAAACACAAGCAGTTGCATATCAGAAAACTTGTGTATGCTGTTCAATGCTATCAACTTTTACAGCTAATGTGCAACGTCTCCAAAGTTTGGAGTGGCCCACTACTGTATGCTTGCAGTTTGCAGTGGTGGAAAAAGTATAGAGTAGCTATCAATACTGGAATGTAGAAATACTCTGTTACAAGTAAAAGTCCAGTAATCATTATTTACTTGAGTAAAAGTACAAAAGTATTGGCATCAAAATATACTTAAAGTACCAAAAGTAAAAGTACTGAATGTCCCGTTTCACAAGGTATCATATAAAATGTAATAAAATATTTTGAAAATAGCTGATTTTGCGACGCGTTGTGAGCTTGTAGATCGGCTCTATTCAAATAGCCAAAGTTTAAATAGGGCTGAAGTGGTTTGGAGTCCAAACGCAGAACTGACAGCTCGAGAGGCCCCTTTTATTTATAACACAAGGTTGTGGCGCCATCTTGTGTTGAAACCCTGCAAATACACCCTGTCACCGTTGAGATCTCTCCGGGGCTTGATGGTGTCTGTGGGTCGTCAAACTGCCAGTGGTGTAAAGTAACTAAATACATTTACTCAAGTCCTGAACTTAAGTACAATTTTGAGGTAGTTTTACTTATATTATTTATTTAATAATAATTACAACATTATCAACAATATGCCGAGATACATGTACATGTGCTTGGCTTGGATACACGCAACCAAGATGAGTCACTTTCAGCACCACGCCACGGTGGACAGCTCCCGCCAAGAGTTGTCCCTTTTGCTTTCGTTTGAGTTCAGTTGCACATTAACAGTAGACCAGGGGTCTTCAACGTTTTCAGGCCAAGGACCCCTTAGCTGAGAGAGAGAGAAAGCAGGGACCCCCATTATATATTGTATGAAGTATTTTTTATTTTCCTAGATTTTCATAGGCAGCTTGATAGACTTGTTTCACAGCACTATCATGTTGGATTCATGTTAATGTGTATTTCCAGACATTTAACCATGCACTTAAACAACACTTAGTAAACCTGACCTTTCACTCTGTACTTTCTGTACTTTCACTCTTTTTCCCCCCTATACCGAACCACTTTGCCAAAAATAGCAGATCTACAAGCGCACAACGCCTCGTTGAATGTTGAATAGGCTACAGCCCTTTTACTTGTAACAGAGTATTTCTATATTATGGTATTGCTACTTTTACTTAAGTAACAAACATTAAAGCTGCATGCCTTTGTAATTTGAAGTTATAGTGTAGCTACACGTTCTGTGCTCATAATTTGTTGTTGTGGCCAGAATGAGCCTGATTAAAATCAGTGGTGTAAAGTAAGTACATTTACTCAAGTACTGTACTGAAGTACAATTCTTTGGTATTTTTTCATTTTACTGGAGTATAAGTTACTTCTCCACTGCATCTCACAGGCAAATATTATACTTTTACTCCACTACTAATATTTGAAAACTTTAGTTATTAGTTACTTTGTAATTACAAAACATACCCACTTCAGCCCTATATACATTTCAGCCATTTGAAAATAGCAGACATTTACTTGTAACAGAGGGTTTCTACATAGCAGTATTGATACTTTTACTTAAGTAAAGATTTTGAGTAGTTTTTCCACCACTGCTTAAAATAAACCTCTGTGTGCATCCATGTGGGACTGCAGCACGTGTCTTTGCTGATTTACAGGGTTGAATTGAGATGACAGATGTCTTTATTTGTGTTTGTGACCAGTGATGGAAGAAGTACTCACATGTTTTACTCATGGTAAAAGTATCAATACTGCAATGTAGATATACTCTGTTACAAGTAGAAGTCTCGTATTCAAAATGTACTTGAGTAAAACTACCGGCATCAACATATACTTAAAGTACCACAAGTAAAAGTGCTCATAATATGTTACTACCAGGTAACATACAGAAATTGTTTGGAAAACTGGAGGGGGATTATAATTTAAGGGGGAAATTGAAATGTAATCTTAAAGTACACTATAGGCGCACGACTGGAAGAAGTTTTTGTATTTCCAATGTTGGGGTGAGTCTATGGAATAATTTTACGGTGGAGTTAAAGAGATGTGCAAACATGAAACAGTTTAAAAAAAAACATAAAGACATGATACTCATGAGGTACAGGGATGAAGAAGGTGCTGGATATCACTAGGTAGTGTTTTTTTTTTCTAGGTTTCTTTTCTTTCTTTAGTTTATTATAGAAATTGTATTGTATGTATAGTTGTTTTGTATGTACTTGCATTGGTGTAAATGTATGTATGGTGCGCGTATGCATGGATGTATGCATGTATGTATGTACTGTATGTATGTATGTATGTATGTATGTATGTATGTATGTATGTATGTATGTATGTATGTATGTATGTATGTATGTATGTATGTATGTAAGGATGTATGGATGGATTTGTATGCATGATGTATACATAGTAAGCGTATGTCTAGGAATGTAATATATGTTTGAATATCACATATCACGGAAGTATTTACTGTAGGTAGAAGTGGACCAGCATGGAAGCTTGTTGTGCTATTTATTATTGATGATGAAGGGGTGGGAGCAATAAGTTATGCTTCTTCTCACTCCTTTTCGAATATGCATTTTCTGTTAATCTGTTAATCAGAATTAATTGCTTTCATTTGTTATATTGTTTTTAAAAATTCGAAATAAACTTTTCAATCAAAACTCATTTTGCAAAATGTCCCATTTCACAAGTTCAAAATGTATAAAGATATCTTTTGAAAATAGCCGATCTACAATCTCACAATGCGTCGCATCACAAAGCATTGTGAGCTTGTAGATCAGCTATTTTCAAATGGCCGAAATATATATAGGGCTGAAGTGTGTTTTGTAATAATAATCAAGATCTACGATGCAGCAGATGCAGAATTTCATAATGTAGCCTATTAATACTGCATCCATGTGCATGGGACTTTATGTACAGTCAGAGTCACTTTAACTTCCCCTTGTGTTTGGCAAACTAAATCCTGACACAGCAAAAAGAACATGGACATACTGTAAAGCTGTGTGTGCGTGTCTATTGAGCAGGGTTTTTTACTTCAGCTCACTGCTAATGTCATCCTTTCTATCAACAGCCGTTGTAATTTAATTAGACCACTTGTCTAGTCCACACACGCATTCCGTAGTTTGTATGAGGCCATTCTTAGTCTGAAGTCTGTGTTAATCTGTCAGATTGGACAGCAGAGGCTCAGCATGCCCCTGGGAACGCACCAGAAACTAGAGGAAATGAATGAACTGTTTAACACTACAGCATGTGGCAGTACAGAATTGGTGTTAACCTAGCTACTTTAGGTTTTATATCTGCTAATATGAATGCAACATAGAATTACAGAGACAGTGATTCTACAAGTGCAGCTTGAACACCTCGATGTGAAATTGACTCTTTTTTTTTCAAAAAGATTAAAATATGCTTTTGAAAATCTTTCAATTCCTTTTCTTTTTCTTTTTTTTGTGTGTGGAAAATAGAGTAGACGTTAAAAATTACCCAGAAGTGAAATATCCCTTGATGTAAATTGAAATCCCTTAAATTGATGTAAAAAATTATGTGAGCATATAATCATTATAGTATGCACTTGGTCACGATGCTGGAGTTCAAGAGTTAACATTGTTATGTCACTCCTCTGGAATGACATAACAAGAAGCAAGTGCTGACTCCCTGATCAGGACAAGCTGATGGAGACAGTCAGAGGATTTCAACCGTTCTCATTGACTCCAGAGTGCAGTCACACAAGGGTTACTGTGACACAGACTTAAGAGCCTATAGGCTCTCTCCCCCTCCCCCTCTCTCTCTCTTTCTCTTTCTCTCTTTCTCACACAGGATTACACAGGAGTTCACAGTATAGCACAGACGTCACAGTGCAAGACCTAATAGGTTTTATTCTGCTTTATTCTGCTATGTATAGCCTAATTCAAACCAGAGCTAAATCAAAAAAAGGGAAATGCTCGCACTTTACTGCAGGTATATATTTGTATAGGTATATATATGTTTGTACTGTACCTCATTGTCTCTCCCAAGCAAAAAATATAATCTATTAAAATGCTTAAGCCTGATTTATACTTTACATTAGAGATTCCTTTTCAGCAAGTGACGAGGTCATATGACAAAGTATAAATTAGGCTTTTGTAAAGATCCGAGACAACTGATGAACGGGCAACCCGTAATGAATGTACCTGCCACTTGTAGGTATTAGGGTGGTCATTTTTTTGCAGTGGTCACGGCTATTCAAAGATTGCAGCTATTCAAAGTAAAGGGAGACAGTCACGGTAAATCAAAGAGTGGGAACACAGAGTAATTTATTGCAAGTGGTCAACATGGGCAAAATGAACATCAGTGCACATCCGTGCATTGGAAAGCATGGGGTAATTGCTCTTACAGCTCATGACATGTTGAAGTCAAACTCTGATGCACATGCATTGTAGTTCATCAAACACCTTGTGGTTGAAACACGTGCAATGTGTTATGTAGGCAGCGGGCTGCTATGTACTGTATGTGTCACAATGTTCGTGTCAGAATCGTCTGGTCTAATGTTCTGAAGTCAGTTACGTATTTATACAGGTGTTAATGAATCCTAGCCACCCTATTCTGGGGTGAACAATCAACGGAAATAGCAGATTTACAAGCTCACAATGCGACGTATTGTGAGCTTGTAGATCGGCTATTTTCGGCTAAGAGGTAAAAAGGAGGGGGCCAAGGATATAGCCTTGGGGGACCTCGGTCAACAAGGTATTAAGTGGTGAATGGAGATGCTGAATGTGTTCGTAGGTATTCCACCACGCTCTGACCGCCTGGTGCGTTGTCCAAGGCATCTATCAACATTTATATGAGGAAAGGGTCACACTCAGAAAAAGTCCATTTGCTTAGTTGAATAGTTCATATGACATACAGTATCATCACAAAATATTTCCAACCGTCCGGCCTTCATCAGTGTGTACTGATGTGATAATATTCATTATTTGTACACACTGATGAAGGCCGGCCGGACAAAAATGTTTTGTAATATGGCATGAACTATAAACTATTAAACTAAGTAAATGGACTTTTCTGAGTGTAACCCTTTCCTTACATAAATACAGGTGTTAACGGACTCTCCAAGGTTGTCTGAATAAGACTTAACCCGATAACACCGTACCAAAAAACTATTCTTCCAATGTGGAACCTATTGCAATATGAGTGCATAGTTATTTTTTAGCGAGAACGTCATAAGAGATTCCTTTTATCTTCCTTTTAACTTAATCACTGTTTCAACGATCTTCTCTCCGGTAAGGAAATTCCACAACCCGGGCCGGTAGAACTCATTTCCAAAGGAGTAGAGAAGAGCATTGAAGATGGGGTTCGTCTTTGCAAGAACTGGAAGCACCTGGGGGAACAGAAACATGCGTTTACAAATTTCTGCCTTCATTTGATCTCAATACCAACTGATGTAATGTGGTTTCCCTGCCTTTCCCTCTACATTACAGAATCTCCAAACGGAGTCTCTTACCATTCTTAGCTTTGGAGATATGAACGTGACGTTCTCAAAGCAAGCGTAGATGCACAGGAGGATGTAGGGACCCCAGCACATCAACACAACCCTCAGAGGTAAGCTGGTGTTGAACTGCAATAAAGTTGAAGGTAAAAGTTTCACTTTACAGTATAGTAGATATTGCAAATTTAACAGCAGGGAGCATTAATAATAATTAATAACACACACACACACACACACACACACACACACACACACACACACACACACACACACACACACACACACACACACACACACACACACACACACACACACACACACACACACACACACACACACATTTATTTATGTATTTACTTTCTTACTTAGAAGGTACTCTTTGTTCGCAGAGCGTCGGGATTACAACCTCAATTTATGCAATACTGCATTTGAATGTAAACCAGTGAAATACTGTATAGTTACCCTGTAGTTGTGCAACTTCTTAAAGTGCGCGAAGATGGCTTGATAAGAGGACATCAGAGTGATGACAGGGAACAGCAGGTAGACTACCACCAGACTTGTCAGGTAGTTTGTGTAGTTGCTGTGGATTACATGTAAACACATGTGTCTCAGTTGTGTTCTGATCAAATCAACACGTTTTGCTCAGTCATCTGCAGGCCTATTAGCAATGGGATGCGTGGCATTTTTATTGAGTACAATAAAATACTGCTCAGGATTTGGATCTGGATTTGGCTATGTACCGCCATGTACCACATGGTTATTTGACTATGTACCACACCTGTCATTTTTAGTGTAGTCCAGTGTGCAGCAGACCTTCATGGGTTCAAAGTCATAAACACCATATCCATAGAGAGGAAGAGCAGCCCAGAAGATGGACAGCCCCCAGATGACGGCACTCATGAAGATAGCTGTGCTCCAGAAGAACTTCTGTCCTACAGGAGGATGTCAACATGAAGAGCATGAGGTGGTTTAATACATGTGTGTGTTAGTCTATTTGTGTAAAATTTTGTGAGGGTCTTCCAGGCAATAAGTTAACCATTTAAGCAGAATAAAGCTCACAATACGTTGCATTGCTATGTGTTGTGAGCTTGCAAATCGGCTATGTTTGAATTTATTTTATATTTCTTTACTGTCAAAAATCTGAATTTTTACTTGTCACCTATGATGACATGCCCAAAATAGGGAAGGCAAGGTTGGAAGTGTTTAAGCAGGCATTGTTATACAATGGTACACTCACTGGTACAATACTGGTGGTATCTATCCCAGGCAACGGTAGCCATGAAACTGATGGAGGCCAGGATTGAAATCATTCCCTGGAAGCCATGCATTCTGCACCCGTCCTGGCCCCATGGCCAACCTCTGGACACGACATGGGTAAACATCTCATGAATATCAAATGTCTAAATATTGAATCAAGCTAATTGAAACCTGTCTGGGGTGCATACAAATTCCAGAGTGTGTCATTATAAACTAAGTGACAAAACCCTTTAATGTTATTGTTACAGTACTCTGCCACAACAGTATGCTGACATTGGTTAAAATAACTGCATCTAACAACCTAGCTTAGAGCTAATTGTACTGATTGATTTCACTGGCAAAATAATGGGCCTTCTATAAATGTCAATACTGAAACTTTCATCCCTGTGAGAAGTTGTATTAACATTAGAGGAGATACCTGAGATAGCTGGCATAAGCAGCTGTCAGGGCATTTATGGTCAGACTCATGTCAGCCAGAGCCAGGTTGAACACTAAGAAGTTATTGGGCGTTCGCAGTTCCTTCACCCGGAGGAAAGCCAATACTGATGCCACATTGAGGAAGAATCCCAGCACGCCTGAAAAACGATAAAAAAACAAAAACAAAACCTTAATAACAATCTCCAAATTATGTACAAATGAAACATACTGTGTTCTTCTCACGTTAAAGCACAAGAACATTATTTAGATGTCACTTCTGTCCATAGAAACGTTTTGTTATGCTGATGTAGTAATTCTATTCTAATTCTAATGTCTTCATTGTTTCTTATTACCGTAGCTTTATCACTATTGTTATGTTGATGTTGTACAGTATTGCGGACATTACCACACTTGCATTTCGCAGCTTGTACCTGTATGAGTAGTGTGACAACATGGGGTCTAAATTTCTCAAGGCAGGTAGACCACATCCATTAAAATAAGTCCCAGATTATAATGTTATTTCTTCAGCTTCACGTGTGTTTTAGAGCGCCCTCTCATAGCACATTCTAAGCCCCCTGTTCATGAGTCACATGGACAGTGTCACCAACAAAGAAGTGTCTGTATAGTTCAGACATGTGGCAATTACCTCTATCAGTTGGGAGAGGGAGACAATGGATGTAAAACCTTTCGGTTTGTACCTTTAAAAAACTTTTGCAGCATTTAAAATGCGGACATCGGAAACTTTTATTAAATTAAGCCTAACTGAAACAGTATATGATTAAGGAAATACGTCCAATCCTGCTGTGGCTGGGTCAACTGGGCCTTTAAGGTAGTCATTTTCATTGATTGATTCATTGACTTTGTTATTGATGAATAATCATGCACAAACAATTGTACGCTACAGCCAAAAGGATAACACACAAAGCTATAAGGTTATTTCCATTGTGGTACTATTGATGCAAGTGTATATACCTGTAGCCTAAATAAATACAATAAAAAAGCAGTAGCCTATTATAAAATAAATATAAAATACATTGTCTCCTATATGATCAAACATAATACATTCAATCTTAAACTGGCCCATTTTATCTGACAATGAACGTGAGTAGAACTATGAACATTTTTATCCTAGCCTATACATTTAATCCACTGTAATTTCAGAACAGATGTTTATGTAAGTACTATACAATTTTGAGTTTTTTTTTTTACTTTACTGGAGTACTTCCAATTTTCAATTCTTTATACCTCTACTCCACTACATCTCTGAGGAACATATTGTACTTTTACTATTTCAAAACTTTACTAGTAACTTTTTAGCTCACAAGTTGTGGCTTGTAGATCTGCTATTTTCAAAAGATTTATACATTTTGAACAATTCTGCATAATGAGTACTTTTACTTTTTGTACTTATTTATATTTTGATGCCAACACCTTTGTACATTTACAAAAGTCAATTCTGAATACCAGACTTTTACTTGTAACAGAGTATTTCTACATTGTGGTATTGATACTTTTATTCAAGTAAAAAATGAGAGTAGTTCTTCCACTTCCACCACTGTTTGCTAGCAAAAATACTAAACTATCAGCTAACTGGCTTGGTAGATTAAATATTATATAGCTAATAGAATGCTATTATGTCCTAGTTATTATATTTATATTAAATAGCCTACAGTAAGTGTGTGTCCATCATTTCAGAATATTTTCGATTGCTGAGGATAGGACACCTGCCCAATTTCCTTGTGTCCGATTTGTTGTTAAAAATAATGTCAGCATTAGATGATTTCCACTAAACTTCGCAGCAAATCTTTGCCTCAAATGTAGTCTACCCTAAAAGTTTGCCACTGTGTCATCACCTTGAGCCTAGGGATGCAAAATAACATGCAAACATTGAACCTGATGCCATAGGTTATGCTATAAACCAGCAATCTGAAAATATTCTGAAATGATGGACACACACTTACAGTAGGCTATTTAATATAGGCCTAAATATAATAACTAGGACATAATAGCTTTCTAGCTATGTTATATTTAATCTCCCAAGCCAGTTAGCTGTTGGATAGTTTCGTATTTTGGACTGTGGAGCCTATAACCATTACAGGCTCGACAGCATCAATTTACATTTTTGCATTTCTGTTTCTTCTTCTATCCAAAACCACAAATTCAAACACAAGATGAGTTTATAGTGAAATGCACCTTTAACCCATACACTCCATCAGGCATCGGGTAAATTAAGTTAGTGTTTGACTGCGGAGGTTGGGTTCCCTAGTAGCCTACTTACCTCCAAGTAGGAGAGCTGTGCCGAATGCAAACATATCAAATTCTTCAAATCCCTCCGGTAATGCCATTTTGCCAAATTTGAGGGTGCACCAAAAAAGAAGTCCTTGTGTTGTTTGACAGAGTGCCACGGATTGCTACTATAGACCCCTTTATAAAGGCTCTTTCACGTGAAAAAGTATAAAGACACTAATCTTTGTAAACCCTTTGAAATCCGGCAAAGAATGCACTGAGATCTTATACTTTTCTCCCCACAGTTTCACAGGGCTCACTTGCACCAAAGGTTTGCGCATTTGCTGCGTTGTGGTATTTTGCAGACAGAAAAAGGCAGATTGCTGAAGTGACACTGCTAAAACAAATGGGTTCTATTAGGTTGTAAGAAATTCAGAACATAGGCCCATACTGTAATACATGTTCAAACTAATGTAGCCTACTATGAAGCATCATGTGTCATTTTAGATTTTAACCACTTTAACCATATTTAATTTTGTCAGATATACAAGCTCATAACGCGCCACTTCGTGTCATGCTATGAGCTTGTAGATCTGCTATTTTTGAAAAATCTTGAAAATGTGTGCAAATCGTTGAATATATGTATTTTCTTTTATAGCGAACATGTTTTAATCAAATCTTTGTTTCTGGGGGTCCCTGGAACAAAACAATTTGAGATGGGGGGGCCCGTGGCCAAATAGCCTACATATAATTTTGGGGATCATTGACATGAAAAAGTTTGAGAACCACTGACATAGAAACATCAGTTTTTTCAGAACACTGTTAGGATTTGGAAGACATTTGTAGAATCGGGTCCTCAGGTCTTAATGGGTTAAACACTAACCTTGTCAAAATGAACGTATAATTCTTGAGGACATAACATTATCTAAGGCAGGGGTTTAGGTTATGTGACATATCATTATCTAAGGCAGGGGTTCAGGTTATGTGACATAACATTATCTAAGGCAGGGGGTTCAGGTTATGTGGGAGCCAGTGGAAGCTGAGCTCCCATAAGGAGGGTCTGAGCTAGCCTGGTAAACCGAACCTCTACTTCCATGGAACATACTGTACATCTGTGTGACGGGCACTAATACATTATTATAACAACCCTTATTTAATCACAATGAATCTACTTGATACAATACAATTGTGTGTGTGTGTGTGTGTGTGTGTGTGTGTGTGTGTGTGTGTGTGTGTGTGTGTGTGTGTGTGTGTGTGTGTGTGCGTGTGCGTGCACGCATAATGAGCAGTGAGTGAAGTCTCTCTCTCTCTCTCCTTCTCACTCACTCACTCACACACACATACGCATGCACACACACATGCACTGGTGTTTCTGAGAACCATCCGACCGTGGTTCTGAGGAGAACGCACACATCTCTGTGTGTTCAGGAGATTGTATGCATCCGTTCCGTGATTGGCCAAACCAAACTGTCGGTTTCACTGATTGGCGGAGCGTCACTTCACATCACGTTTGTGCCCCATAGCCAATATAAGTGACAGTGAATGGAGGAGGATAATGAAGTTATCTTTATCAAATTAAAATAAAAGTGGGTGAGAACAGAAAGTACGGTGTGGGAAGTAAGAGAGAGGAGGTCATGTATGATGACCATGTATTCCCGACTTGCATCGGTAGGCCCAGCCCAAGGGGTACTGGTCTAGTTTATTTAAGAACTGGCCTGCCTTTTGTAGAGGCACAGTAAGTGATCTTCTTTTTTCTTGAGAACAAAGGGAGTCTACCAGCGTAATACGGCTAGTCCGGTGCGTCACAGGAGCAGGGACAACAGATGCAGAAGAGATCGACACTGGAGTAGCTCGGACAGTTTAAGCCTTTTATTCAGGTGCAAGTACATGAAGAAACGACTGACGTTTCGATCTTGCAATTTTCTTCTTTACAATCATAATAATGTAGAACCTAAAAAATAACCCTTAAGGAAGGTGACATTTGACTCTTACGCCAGCCTGAACCTTTTAAAAAGTAACATTTGGCCAGATTCTGATTGCATCACTAATCTCCACTCAGATTAGCTCCCACTCACTCATTAACTATGAGGTAATGATGTGTCACAATAGCCCTTTCTCAAGCTGTCCTAGCCAAGCCCAGACAGCGCATGTAGTTAAAACAATCTATCCACTTGTATGCCTCCCTTATTTCAAATAAACCTGTTGACAACAATGACATTTAAAAAAATAATTGAAAGCTGAAAGCTGTAAAATCATGCATGTAGGCCTATGTTAAAATGTTTTTCCTCTGGCACTTGAGTGACAAATCACACACATGTTATAAAACAATATTTCCAGAGATGACATTGGGATAACAATGGCTTAGGAGGTAGAGCAGCCATCCCAGTTCGATCCCTGACTCCTCCTGTCTTCAGATTGTGTCGTGTCATTGAGCAAGGCCCTGAACCAGGGGTGTCAGTCTAATTTCGGAGTGAGGGCCACATTGGGCGAAAGGTGACTTGATGAGGGCCACGACCAGTTGCGGACCTGCATGCGCGCTGGCGCACGTTCACTTACACGCAGCTGTAACTGGCTTTGTTTTCCAACCTGTTGTCTCAGTCATTGCCTTAACTACAGTACATAACTTTACACATTTTGTTTATACAAGACGTTTTGGTATATAAACTCTCCTGCGTAGTCATAAAAGGTAGTATGTTTTTACTTTTGGGGGCCGCATTGGACCTCTTTGGGGGCCGCATTTGGCCCCCAAAACGTGAGTTTGATGCTGTGAGCAGCTAAGGCTTAGCTGCTCACAATGACCAGGTTGGTGCCTTGCATGGTTGCCTCCACCGTCGGTGCATGTGTGAATGTGTGAATGTGTGTATTTAGTGCTTTGGAAAAGGCGTTATAGAAACACAGACCGTTTACTACAAGCGCCTTTCCGGAGCCGACAGTGCATTGTAGCATTGTAAGGAAGTATGTGAACTTTGGCCAGGGTGCTGCTTTCTCAATGCAAACGATCCATAAAGATTTCTGTTAATCTCACTGTACCAGCTGAGCATGTTGAAATAAAAACAGCTCTGAGCCAACACATCGCCTCATAATATATAGCAGTTTAATGATAAATTATTACAATCATGTGTTTATTTCTATCAATCGCACACCACCATCTTTCTAAAGACATTTTGACAATAACATCCCCACCAACAAAAAGATAAAGTCTGGTATAAATGCCATTTGTTTGTATTTAATTGAAAACTATTGATTACAGAAATCCAGTACTTTGAATTATACAGGAATTTGACTGTTGCAAAAGTCATTAAACTCATAGCTGATATACTGAAAGACTATAGCTATTATTCATCTGTTTTAACACATTTTTGTGTACTCTGTGATGCTTATGGAATCCTTAATCCATAGGTTTACCACGTTTCTTTTGTCACATGTTTCATTAGCACATCATAATCTGCTGATTTCGCAATAAAACCTAAGCTACCATAGAAATGGCTCACAAGTAGCCTACTATATAGCCAGGCTTGGGGGGACAAAAACAGGAACAGTTTTCCTTGTTTTAGTCCCATGCAGACCTTCTGTGGTTTAGTTTTGAGGCTTAAAAAAAGAAAACTGTTGTGAAACCAAGAGAACGTATATCTTTTTCAACAATGTTTCAAAGTGTTCAGAACAGATAAAAGGAATAATAACAAAACATTGGCATATTCGACTCTGACCCTCGACTAAAAGGGGTATTTCAGGAATTACCTCTCGTGTAATTGGGTTAAAATCATTCATTCACATTTACCTCATAGTCTAAACCCATACCAGCCCAGACTAACGTCAATAAACAAATGTGTGAAGCAAGCTTCTTGGATCTGGCAGCGTCAGGTTAAGCCCAGACCACCTCACCACCTATTCCTGATGGCAATCGCTGTTGTGGTAGTTATGTCATATAACTTACCATTGTAACAGTTTTAAACATCCTCACACAGGCAAAATTATCCCTATCAAAGGAATGATATCATGTAACACTAAGTCACTTATTTGTCTTATCACTTGCTCTTGCAGTAAGGAAAATGTTGGAAAGACAAGCAGAGAATTAGAAACTAGCATTGCTCACAGCCTTACACTGAAGCACTATAGGTGTAAAAAAAGATATGAATTATCCTGTGGTAGCACATTTTGTAGAATTTAACCCAAGATATATTGGTATTGAGAAGGTTTTACTCCCCCCTAAAGGAGGTAATCTGGATATTTGACTTTCCAATGAAAGGAACATTATTGGATTCAATGCCTTGTCTCCTATCATGGACTGAATGACTTGAAGTCTTTTCATACTTTGTTGGATGTATGGATTATTATTTATTAAGTTAATTTAGAACTGATGTTGTAACTCTCTATATATACATTCAAATTATTATTTTGTTAAGTATGATTTTTCATTTTCATTTTTCATTTGATTAACTTATTGTATGTACACTTTTTTACACGGTTGATTGTTATCTCCACCCTAACAGACATGATGGGATTATCTGATCCCAGTCAGGCGGGTCACTGTTGGTGTGGCCTATATATTTCTGCCTTGCAGATGCTCTCTGCTCCCATCTAGTGGTCATTGGTGTATCACCTAATGTTTACTGACCTGTGGCACATTTTTAGAGACCGACCTCAACATACTATCAAGACAAGCCTACTGTTAGGAGTAAGATAATGTTTCATGGAACAACTCAAATGCAAACAAAAGGTCTACAATGCAACTATTTAATTTAAACAGGCCTAGCTTTCCTAATTTAGTTGAACACCTTCATTTAGGCTATTACAGCAAAAACAATACAAGCTATTCTAAAACAATGACACAGAAAAGGATATGGTAGGCTTATAACACATTTCTGGTGCAAATTCACTTTAATTTAAGTTGTATCTCATAAATGTGCCCAATATGTAACATGCATGCAATATAAACATGGGCTCTCAACTGAAGGCTATCATTTTCATACATTAGATTAGCCTATATAGTCTTTTTTATTTGAACGTTTACATATCTTGTGCTTGTAACAAACAAATTGTGAGTAACCAATTAACTGTTCAAAAGTGTTTCATTGATAATAACGAAAATGAAGAACTATTCAGCCTATCAGCTTCCAGGAAGCAATAATCGTGTGAATGAAAATAACCCATGAGTCCCTCTGCACTAATCCCCTGCCTATCCTTTATCTCAGGATCCTCCACGGTCAGAGTATAGTAGAGCTCTGAGCTGCACACTCTGATGCATCTGATGTTCCACTGAACGCAATAGCAGTGGATTAGGTTATCTGTAGGGATAGTTTGATAGTGTAGTGGTATACCTTGGGCAAGAGAAAAATGAATAGAACACTTACTGTTGTTTTTTGTTTGGCATTGCTTTGCCTTCCGAGGCTGTGCAGTTCATGTCCAGTACAGTGTACCTGCTATTTCCACAAATTAAACGACGGATCTAAAGCAAGGTAAGAAATTAACGGATATTTTTTGTATATACATATATTTTTGTATTATTGTTTATTGTCAGACATTCCTGTGTTAATTTGGACATTATGTTTATTGTAGTGTATTTACACATTGAAATTCAGGGCAGCTCTCTTCAATCACCATGCCGAGGGGATTAACTTGCAGTTTTCCTTTAATCTCCTTTGCTTGTTACTGTAGTAAAGTATACTAGTTTTTCCCTCCTGAAATGTACAGTATCTGGTGCTGAAATAAATCAACAGGTTCCATTTTTTTCTTCTTCTTTTTTTATACATAATTATATTTTTATGGGGCCCTACAACATATTTCTTTTTTAAATGTGCTTGTTGTAAATATGCAGTAAGTGATTTTCTTTTGTTAAAACAAATGTATTTACATTTGTTTTATTATATAGCTATATTATTGTTTTAGCAATCACTGATATAGTGTTTGTTCAGTAAGAGGGGTCTCCCTGTCTCTCCAGCTTTTTAGTAAACAGAGAATGCATTTTCAGGTCAGGAGGATACTAAGGATTAACAGTGAAACAGTGAAACAGTGAAACTGGAAGTGATGACACAACAAAATGAGCAGATTAAATTGAAACTGGAACACTATAAAACTGAAGCTGGTAAATGGGATTGGGTGAAATTGGCAACCCACCTGAAAATGTATTTTCTGTTTATTAAAGAGATGGAGAGACAGCTATTGAACAAACACTTATAGCAATGATTACTATCGGAATATAAAGCTTCAACCTTTTCACAAAATCTTTTTGTTTTAAACCAAACAAATTCACTTACACTACCTTTAAATATAGATAATGTCTTCTTTTTTCTTTTTTTTCTCCCATTCCAGGAGTGTGCTTTGCAATGATCCAGAGATCACTGTGGTCCCTCCAAATTTTCCTACGGACACATCAAAACTACGTATTGAGAAGACGGCAATCACCAGGATTTTAAGTGACAACTTCCACAACCTAAACGACTTGGAATTTTTGTGGATGTCTTTCAATTCGCTGAATTCGTTGAACGCGGGCAGTTTCCGAGGTTTGCGCAGTTTGGATGAGCTGAGGCTGGAGGGCAACTCCCTTACGTCCTTTCCCTGGGAATCTCTGCCTGACATGCCTAATCTGAGGCTCCTTGACCTGCACAACAATAAGATATCCTCCATCCCCGCCGAAGCAATCGCTTATACCAAGAACATCACCTATCTGGACTTATCAAGCAACGCTCTGACAACTGTTCCCTCGGAAGTCCTCACAGCATGGCTGAGTGTGAAGCCGCCCCAGGACACGGATTCATCCAAACTAATTCTCGGTAAAGCCTGAGTTATACTTGGTTTGTGCATCGTGATTCGCACCAGAAATAGCCGATCTACACGCTCACATTGCATCACATCCTTGAGTCTCAAGTGCGACATAATACGTCACCGGAAAGTATTCTTTTTAAGCCGCCTTGCATAGCCAGCCAGTGGGTTATGTAATGTAGGCTATGACACGTTGACACCATCAGCATTTAGAATGGGGATTAGTCTTATTATAGTAATTGCATCCAATCTATAGACTTGTCACAACATCTATTTTGACCTATAGCCATCGGTGCTTGTTTTTGCTTGCTCAAACTTTATTCGGGACATTATAAGTCGGGTCATTGTATTTTCCCTTGACATAAATGACACTTGTCCCGCATGCTTGGTTTCCCCTGCAGGTCTCCATGACAATCCGTGGCTGTGTGACTGCAGGCTGTATGATCTGGTCCAGTTCCAGAAGTCCCCCTCATCCTCTGTAGCTCTCATTGACACCAGGCTGAGGTGTGCGGACCCAGAGAGCCTCTCTGGGGAGCTCTTCACACAAGTTGAGCTGCAGAGGTGCCAGGGGCCCCGTGTCCACACTGCCGTGGCCCGCGTGCGGAGCTCCTTGGGCAACAATGTTCTCCTGCGCTGCGGCACCGTTGGAGTCCCCATTCCGGAGCTCTCTTGGTCCCGTGCTGATGGCAAGAGAATGAACGGCACTGGTGAGTTAGTTTAAACCCATTAAGACCTGAGGCCGATTCTACAAATGTCTTCTAAAACAGTTTTCTGAAAACCCTATGTTGCTATATCAGTTGTGTTCAAACATTTTCAGGTCAAGGAACCCCCAAACTTCTATTGTATTTGGCTGCGGACCCCATCTCAAAATATTTTGTTCCAGGGCTGGGACCCTCCAAGAAGCAAAGATTTGAGTTAAACATGTTTGCTTTAAAAGATATATATGTATTCAAAAATTTGCACAAATGTGTGAAATGAGATTTTTCAAAAATAGCAGATCTATATCTGCTATTTTTGAATAGCCAAAGTATAAAATAATGGTTAAAGTGGTTAAAATCTGTGACACAGATGCTTTCCCGGTTTGAATGGGTTAAACCCATTCCAGACAGACATGGCCGTTTGACTGTGAATAGATCAATATGTTTATTCTCATCACTCATGGACCATTTCTCTAACCCCATTCTTATTTTTCTGGTTTGCAGTTCAGGAAGAGATTTCAAAGGAGGGAATAATTTGGTCGATCCTCAGCGTGCCCGCCGTCTCCTACCATGACTCCGGGAAATATGTGTGCAAAGCCACGAACCTTGTTGGAATGGCAGACGGCACGATTTCCTTGGTCATTACAGAGGAGACGGGCGGCACGGCCAGGAGACCCAGGGGAAAGAAAGCTGGTGCCATTGGAAGGGCAGCATACCAAGAAAAACCCCTTGGCAGATTTGTACCTCCACCAACCACCGCTGCTGCCCAGCCCATCATCGAACCGCTCAACCGCAATGGTGTTTCTGATGATGGGAAGACTGGCGCGCCTAAAATGGCGGCGCAGAAAGAAGCTCCCAGCAACATTGCGGCCAATGCCTCGTCCTTACAGGCGGCTCCCGAGAGAAGGATAGTGCGATCCGTGAAGGTGATCGGTGACACTGACCACACCGTCTCTCTAAACTGGCGTGCCCCTGCGGCCAAAAACACCACCGATTTCAGTGTCCTATATGCCGTATTTGGTGAAAGGGACATGCGGCGGATCGTCGTGGAAGCAGGAAAGAACCGGATCACCATCGACGGCCTCGTGCCAAAGACAAAGTACATTGCCTGCGTCTGCGTCAAGGGCCTCGTCCCGAGAAAGGAGCAGTGTGTTATTTTCTCCACAGACGAGGCAGCCAGTGCCAGCGGCACCCAGAAGCTTATCAACGTGGTGGTGATAACCGTGGCGTGCGTAATCGCCGTCCCGCTGACACTGATTGTCTGCTGCGGGGCCATAAAGAAACGCTGCCAAAAGCTGCTGGGGAAGCAGCCCAAAGACCTCCAGGACTCCTACGTCACGTTTGAGACCCTTACCCCAGGGGCCAAAGGCAAAGGCGCCGGCGGGGAGGGAGAGTATATCGCTAGAATGCATCAATCTGAATCCAACAGGCTGCTCTCTGGGAGGTCGAGTGTGGACTCAGAGGCCACGGCCCGGACAGAGGGGCCCCCAAGCGAATACTTCTGCTGATACCAAATGTATGCCTCAGCTATTAGAGGGTGCACTTTGATTTGCTTTTTGTATGGTTTCTGTGGTGTCAGAGGCTAAAACTACTGTGCTCAGTAGACTTAACGCAGACTTAACCACTTGACCACTTCAATTATTTTGAAAATAGCTGATCTAAAAGCTCACAACACATCGCAGCGTTGTGAGCTTGTAGATTGGCCTTTTTAATGTTTTTTTTATTTTTTTATTTTTATATTCCTGTAATGACATGCCCAAAATTGGGATGTCAGGTTTATAGGAGTAGTTCAAACAAAAAAAATACTTATTTTCTATCAATTACACACTCCATGAAGCCTTGAATTCATGGAGATTTTTAGTTTTTTGTTGATTCCTGAGCTAATAATTTGATGACCGGTCAATAGGAGATTCTAGTCATCAAATTATTGGCTTAGGAATGCAACATAAACAATTGTAATTGATAGAAAATACGATTTGTTTTTGGGTGAACTACTCCTTTAAAGTGTTAATGAACATGCATAACAACTCTGTTAGTTCATATTATCTGTTAATGTCTATCCTAGTGGGAATACATGCCGCCTTTTTGATGTGGTGAACTGTAAGAAAAGGGAAATATACCTGTATACAGTATGTAATATGATTTCAAAACTTTTTTTTTTTTCAAAGAAAACGTTGTATTTGTCATGCACTTTCAAAAAGGGGCATCATGCAAAGGGATACTTTCTGAAATGTTGTCCTTAAGCTGTCTAAAAATCCATCTTAGGCAAAGAAAGAGTCCTCCTGAGATGCATCCTATAAGTAAGCATGCTGTAACAATCTTTCATTACATGAATATTTGTAGAAAAGATGAGGCAGCAATTTTATCTTTAGTATATTTTTGTCTCCGCCAGGACGGACAGCCAAAGGCCGGAGACTATGTTTTCGCTCTGTGTGTGTCCGCGTGTGTGTCCGCGTGTGTATGTCTGTGAACAGATAATCTCCGGCACCTCTTGACCGATCGGTGTGAAACTTTACACACACAGTCCCAGTAGTAGGCCAAGGAAGAACCTCTGCCCCAAATCTTTTAAATCGGCCTCATGGCGGTGCTATAACAGTCTAACAATCTCTTTTGGCCTATAACTCTTGAAACGTATACAGGTCTTACAGTCAAACTTATTTTCCCCCTAGGTTCCTTGGATCATGACTCCCTATGTAGGCCACAACCATTTCCACATGACAAGACGTTTCATATTCCTTCCAAACTGGGTAGGCAACCCGGCCTGGCGGAGACCTCCGCTCAGAGGAGCGCACTTTTCTTGTCTTTGTAATATCGCTGTATAAAAGCATCTAATATACAGTATCTTAATGTGCCAGGTTTATTGTTGGACTCTAATCCTAAAATACTATATATTTTATAATGTATATATATTTATAATCCAAGATATATTTGTGATTGTATGAATGTGTGAAAAATAAATATTTTTGTATAATATGTGTGGCAGTAAATGCAGGTCTTTCTCTACATACATCTACAGTATAGACAGTGTTGGAATAGAACATTGATCTTTAAACTGGGCAATTCTTCACACAAAATAAAGAGAAAACATACTTGAAAATGCATAATATTATGAACATAAACATCTTTATGAATAGAAAATATTCCCACACAGACCAATGCATTTTAAATGTAAGTCAATGGCCAGGTTTCCAGAAGGTGACGAATCCGTTTCCTGTTTCCCATTGCTCCGTTTGATGGGCTCAGCAGCAGATTTGAACTAGAAACACACATGACACCTTCATGTGTTTCTGTTAGATTACTGGTACTCAACCTTTTTAATTTCAGTTTAACTCTGAGAGTGTACACATGTAACAAAATGGACCCGTAAGAGTCCATTTGGTTCCATGTGTAAACTCTCAGAGTTACAGACCTACAAGGGTCCATTTGACTATTTAGCTGAGGAACCCTGGAAACCCCTTAAAGGGGTCCTCATACCCCACGTTGAGAAACAGTGTGTTAAATAACAGACCTAATACACGTGAAGAGTATATAGGTCAGTGACAAAATGTGGTTAGCAACCTGACAGGTATAAAGAAAACGCTCTTAAAACCTTATTTTAAAGCCATGTATCAAGGAGTGACGGAGACAGAGATACAAGAAAAGAAAAAGGTGATACCGAGGCAATCTCAGTAAACCAAATGGTTAACTAATGGACCAAGTAGTGGTCTTCTTCAGGGAGAAGGCAGTTACGTTGGTTTCTTTACTCTGCGTCCTATAATAAAATATTGGCACTTTGGCTACCAGTGTGTGCGGCCACCTTCTTGTTTCACTATTCAGTTTATTATGCCGCTGGCCGGCACCACCATAAGGACTTTGGTGTGCGTAGCATTCTCGTACACAGTATTTAACGAATGGACCAACCAAGGTTGGGTGAATTAGCGTTGTCCTCAATTGGCTCTGAGACTGTTAACAAATGAGCTGTGATCTGACTATCTGACTGGACTAAACCCCAACAAGCCTGTCTGAGAGTTGGAGATACCAGAGCCATAAGCCTCCCTGATTTATACTTCATTGTACTTCATTGAAGGTGCCGCACACTGAAAATATCAGATGTACTGTACAAGCTCACAACACGGATGTACAGTAATGCTTGTAAATCGGTGACAGATTTTTTTGCAGCCTATCTTAAATTCTGTTTATTTAACCACTTGTAGGGGGCACTGGAAGCAATATTTTTTAAAGGGCGTGTTCTTAGGTGGGGCGGCAGTTTAGTTTAATATATTTGAGTGTGCATTTTCTTCATTTCATGCAGTCATGATACTGACCATGATACTAACATGATACTCACTGTGATACTGACATGATACTGACTGTGATACTGACTGTGATACTGACCATGATACTGACATGATACTGACATGATACTGACCATGATACTGACCATGATACTGACCAGTATCATGTACATACGATACTATACTGTGACATACAAAACGACTACACTACACTACACTACACTACACTACACTACACTACACTACACTACACTACACTACACTATATTATGTTACTAAAAAGTCTGTCAAATAATAAAATAAGTCATACAATACGATAGTAAAGTATGACTAAAGAAAGTTACACTATATTGTTGAACAAAAGGGGAATCATATACTTTTATATATCATAAAAAAAGTTATGCAAAGCTTCATCATCAGAATTGCTTTTTAAAAAGTCATAATATGCTATAATGTCTTTTTTTTTATGCGGTCACAATATAAAAAAAATGTATGTCATAAAACAAAAGCTATAAGTATACTGGAAAGTAACAAAGAAATTGCATTACACTTCAAAATAACATTTAATTTATTTCTTAATGACCACGTCATTTTACTGCTGACTGGATGAATGGACTGGAGGAATTAATGCAGCAGAGCATTTGCGTTTTTACACATCAATAATTCCAACAGTAGTCATAACACAAAGTGGTGCATTGCTAAAAATAGACATTTCCTATAAGTGTCACTTGGTGTCTTTAAGAACTGCGTCAGGGAAGATTAGGGTAGATAATAGGCTTTATTCTATATACCTGAACGCAGAGGTATGTCCTGTTCGACAAGGCCTACTTCACTTATGTCTCCAGGAATATGGCCAACTTTTGTGTTGCTACATTGTCACATTACATTATCGTTTTGGCCTTATTGCAGCTTATAACTCCTGGATCATCATCTTGTCTGACTGGCTGCTCCTGCTCAAATGACAACTTCGGAAGGTAAGCCCTAAATCTATTACAGTATGTACCAAGTTAAAGAACTTATGGAATAACCACGGCCTTAAGTGTCTCTCTAAACCTAATTGATTAACTTGCCTGCACGAATGTTTTATAAATCTAAAGATATAATATGACCTTGTTTTATCTGAACATTCATCTAAAAGCATGACATGTTGTCCTTATGTTCTAGGTCCTTACTTTGTATGGAAACCACCCTGGGGAGTATCCCAGCAAACATCTCAAATAATTTCACTAAAATTCGAATAGAAAATTCACACCTCACTGAATTACCCCATGGATCTTTCTCTAAAAGTAGTGCCTTGGAGTCTCTGTGGCTCAATTTCAACAACATCACCCTAATGAATATCAAAAGCCTGGAGGGTTTGGGGAATCTCACTGAATTAAGGATGCAGGGAAATAAATTAAGTTCAGTTCCATGGACAGCGTTCCAGGACACGCCAAAACTAAAGATTTTAGATCTGAAGCACAATCGCCTAGACGCGCTCCCAGAACACGCTCTGAGACATCTATCTAGTCTGACCTACTTAGATTTATCCTTCAACGAGCTCAGTGTCATATCAAAGGACGTCTTTGTTAATTGGCCCCTTTACCAGACGGCAACGAAAACATGGGGGAAAGAGGGAATAGTCTCCAATGTTGTCTTGGCACTGCATGACAACCCGTGGCTCTGTGATTGCCGCCTCAAAGGGTTTGTCGAATTTATCCGGACAGTCAGCCCTCCTATAATCCTGATGAACTCCTATTTGACTTGCTCGGGTCCCGGTTCCAAAGCAGGGAAGTTCTTCCATGAGGTCCAGCTGAAAACGTGCACGAAGCCAGAGGCCTCTGCCCCGCAGACAAACATCACCTCATCTCTGGGAGCAAACATAACGCTCACATGTTTAATCAAGGCCAGGCCTGACCCCACCATTCAATGGATGTACAGTCTGAAGATTATAAGAGGATTTGCTGGTAAGATTATTATTATTTATAAACTTTACCATCCATTAAACTGCCACCGTCCCGTGAGTGTAGCACTTACCATGATATTATCTACAACCTGTGGGCTGAATGTGTTTGTGGGCATCTGTCAGTGAAAACATTTAGAAACAATAGTCTCTGCTTTCTAAGCACAAATTGTTGCTTGCCTCAATTGTGCCAGACATAGAAATCTGACACGTGTGCATGGATTATGTACCAAAGTACAGCCATGGTGACAATAGCATTGATTTGCTTTCTTTCATCCCTAGTGTATACTTCAGCTGTTCAAAATGTGATGTGATGTGAGATTGTAGATATTTTTATTTGTGGAGAAGTTCGCTTAGAATAGCTTGCCCAGAATAGGGACGTCAGGGGGTTAATGTGGTTAATGCATTATTGTGACAGTGTTTTTCGCATTTCGTGTGACATCTCCCTTCAGTCACTGAGACGCGCGTGGATGATGAGACCATCAGCTCCCAGCTGACGATCCCCTCACTCCACCTGGCGGACCGGGGCCTGTACACCTGCACAGCCAACAACTTCATCGGCAACTCCTCTATCACCATCATGGTCAACGTGGGGCCCTTTAATTCCTCGGGCCCTATGCCCCCGCCGTTCCCGATGCTGCCGGACGACGAGAACATCTACATTGAGATCCGCATCGCCAAGCAGACGGTCTACGGCATCACCCTGGAGTGGTACGCGGTGACGCAGGACCCCGCTGAGACCTGGTACACCGTCCACTTTGGCAAGTACGACTCGCCCAAGAAGGACATGGTTTACATCGGCCCCGGCATCAACAGCTACTCCGTCGCCGACCTGTTGCCTCTCACCAAATACGAGGTGTGCGTGGCTCTCAAGAGCCAGCCGCCCCGCGAAGGCCAGTGCATCGTGTTCGTGACGGGCAGCGACATCAGCGAGATGGAGCACAGGGAGAGGCTCATTCACATCATAGTGATCGTGTGTGCCATGGTGCTGGCAGTGCCGGCCGGCATCTACGCCTGCACCACCGAGGTCAAGTTCGACTGTGTGGAGCGCTGCACGGACCTGTGGAAGAGGCGCAGGCGGCACCGCGAAGAGGACCTGCAGCCGACCGAGAGACAGGGGACCTTTGACAGCCTGCAGGCCGCCAGCTCTGAGAGCCTGTGTGTAGGAGGTGGAGAGTCGGTGGAGGTGCCGACACTGACGCGGCGGCTGGAGGATAGAAGCAAAGGAGGCAGTGCAGCTGGGTTGTATTAGCTTCAGTGTAAAAAAGAAGTGACAGAAGAAACTGTTCAACAGTCTTAAAGGAACACCACCGTTTCAGCCTTATCTCCATATTGATTGATTGATTGATTGATTGATTGAATACTTTACTAGTCAAAGATGTAAACAGCACGTGATACAGTCAGACATTAAGGCTAAAAGGATAACACAAAAAAGTCCTGGGGACTTGTTATGTATTCAATTAATCAACATAGCATAAGAAATAACACAATAATACAGTACATGTCATCAACAAATACAAAACACTAATAGCAGATCTACAAGCTCACAATGTGTCCCATCACGACGCATTGTGAGCTTGTAGATCGGCTATACAAAGGAGCAAAAGGAAAAACGGCGGCAGTGAATGACACCTCCTTTCTATGGGAAATTGCAATTATCTCCCCTTGTGGAATCCTGATAGATGATTTTTCAGGCGAGTTTTGAAAGAGACCAGTGATTTACATCTTTATAGAATGCAGTCACTAATGCTCTCTATTATGATGCTACCATTTCTGTCTATTCACTCTGTCACTGAGAGGTAGGGGTTTATACTATCAGTCACTAATGCTCAGTATAGGATGCTACCATTTCTGTCTATTCACTCACAGGTAGCTAGATTTCTAACGTTTTCTTTTGTTTTTATTGATGCAACAACTAACGTTCCAGTCAGTAGATTCCATTAGCTTGAAATCCCGGCTGATGATGTCATCGGCAGGTACAGTACATTCTGCCTCTGGGACAGAGTGAGTAGGCATAATGGTACAGTCCCTACTGAGGAGGATTAGTGACCCATATATGCGGATAAGTTTGAAAAAAAGGTGAAGTGTTCCTTTAAGTGAAAGTGTGTGTGGAGTTTATAAAGACTGAAATGCCTTAGTTTCTTCCGTTCCTTATTGTCAGGGACAGTTTGTTAAATATCTGAGGGAATGTGTTACAAGAAGCCAAATGTTTGTTGTAAAATGTATTGATACTTCTTTTTTTTCTCTTGATGTTTTGATAATGAATGTGAGGTGATGCACTCACAAATCCAAAATGAATTGATTACGTAATGCTTTCATACCATGTGACTTACTATCCAGGTGTAAAATGGTGTTCACAGACAGTTCATTTAGGGAAATCTTATAGCAGCGAAAAGGGGTTCATTCCACCATTTTCATTCTGAACAGGGATTAATTTAGTTCTTACAGATTTGGTATCTTGTAAGGAGTGTGTGGAATGATATGGATTAAGGGGGGGATAAAGATGAATGCTGAGACAGAGACTCCAATTTTTCAGCACAATCACTCAGAGGATTTGTTACATAAGCGTGCGTTTATACATGCTAAGGAGATTAGAGTGCTTTCCTATCTGAATCCTGTCTTAACCAGAGAGCAGGCCATGATATTTCCATTTAAAGGTTGCTTTCCAGCAAACTGTATTGATCATAATGTGGATGAGAGAAATACATATTATGTTGCACTTTAATGCATCTTTCTCTTTTTTAACTGACACTTTTTATAGGATATAGAAAACAACTACAAAAGTTGGTCTCCAGGTCGCAGGTCAGAGGTCTCCACCAGCAGGGCTGCCTAGTGCCTACCCATGTCCTGCAAACTTTGGAAGGCAGTCATAGAAAATTGGAATGGAATCGGGTAAATCTGAGTGATACATTTTGTTCAAATGACCCCAGAGATAATGTGTACTAATTTGTGTGAGTTTTGGACCAAATCTGTAGTTTGAGTATTGAGTAGTAGCAAAAAGTGTTTTGAAGAAAACGTGAAATTGCTAAAAATATAGTCTGGAACAAATGGGAGGAATTGTGTCATGATCCAAGGAATCCAGGGAGATTTGGAGTGTACATTCCATGGTTGAAGAGTTTTAGGCCAAAACAAAAAATGGTCCGTTACTGTAGCACCACCATGAGGCTAATTAGAAGAATTTCTTGGCCTACTGGGGGTGTGTGAGCACAGATTTAGGGAAATTGAACTCATGATTTGTGGCATTTTGTGCAAACTGGGCCCCTCCAACAACATTTTAAAGGCAATCGTAGCTAATCGGAATGGAATTAGAACAATTTGACAGATACTTCTTGATCACGTGACCACAGAGATATAATTTACCAATTTGTTTGGGGGAATTAGCAAAAGTGTATTTTGAAGCAAACGGAAAATCTTGTCAGGGGTAATTGGCCGTGGCCTACTGTATTCATTCAACCTTTATTTGAAATTCTCGGAGAGATCATTGAGGGAGACCCTCATTTACAAAAATGCCGAGATGACACAATGTATGTCGTGTAATGCGTCATGATCCAATGTTTTATGTATTATACAACCTATGGTTCACGAGTTATAGGCAAAAATGTGAAGTGACCTGTTATATAGCGCTACCATTGGGGCGATTTTAAACATTTGTGGCAGAGGTTCCTCCTTGGCCTACTGGGAGTGTGTGTGTTTCACGCCGATCGGTCCAATGGTGCTGGGGATTGTCTGCTCACACGGACAGGGGAGAAAAATGTCCAGCCTGGTCGGAGACAATGACTGTTGCGTTTCTGACAAACTATGAAAATGTATTTAAAAATATATTTAAAGATCACAAATGAGTGATATACAGTGAGAGACAAAAAAGGATGAAAGATTTTTTTTAAAAGCCTTGACAAAAGTCTTGACATTCACTTTTTATATTTCAAATGTAGTTTTTATTTAAGTATGAGTGGTGTTTTAACCTTAACCTTGAGAGCATCAAACATCAATGACAAGCGTGCAGATGGGGATTTCAACCCAGGTCTCTCATATCACAGGCAGCAGCATATCTATGGACAGCAGCACTAACCAGTTGGCTAAATGGTGAGGCCCACTACTATCCAGAATGGTTCGTTGTTATACATGTTAAACTTATACCAAGCTCATGGACACGATGTAATTGGGGAGCCAGGTGTCAAACAACTGTAGTCAACCTACCAGGTTCTAAGAGGGGGTTGGACTTAAAGAGGAGGAAGTCTGAGAGTGTGAGAAACAGGTGAAAACAGTGATCTGGCAAACGTTGTAACCTGATTAAGAAGAGCCAGACGTCAGTGAGGATATCAGCATAACCCTGTTAAAAACAAGAAGGTTAGTGTATTTGGAGCTGGGTTTTCACTCAGTATTTCTACCATAACCAGCTGACATTAATAACTACAAGGTGGGCTGTGGTGGCTGGTCAACTAACACTAGCCTGTAGGAGAAGCGGTGGTGGAAAAAGTACTCACAGTCTGGTATTCAGAATTTACTTGAGTAAAAGTACAAAAGTATTGGTATCAAAATGTACTTAAAGTACCAGAAGTAGAAAGTCCTCATTTTGCATAATGTCCCATTTCACAAGTTTTCAAAGCTTGTAGCTTGTAGATCTGCTGTTTTCAAATGGTCGAAACGTATATAGGGGCTGAAGTGGTTAATGTATGTTTTGTAATAATAATCAAAATCTACAAAGTAACTAGTAAATAGGAGTTTTTTTTTTATTAACGACAGTTCAACTGAGAGTCTGAGCAAAATGTAATACCTCAACTATCACCTCATTAGTCCTGCTCCAATCAGATCAGCTGAGCGGATTGACAGTCCTTTAAAAGGACTCCTCCTCCTACAGTACCTTGTCTCACTCATTCTCAGGCACTCACACAGAGAGCTCAGCTCACTATTTCACTAGCTTTTCTCAAACAAGCTCAACATCAATCTTTTCATGACTAGGCTTCAACCAGCACAAGCCTGGTCCTGTAGCTTTTCAACTTGCAGCTTCACTTCTCCTGGATGCACCGATGGCTGCCTCGCCTGCGTTTGGCCCTGCATGCTTCAGATACAGTTTTACTGTTGCTACTGCTTTTACTAATTAGAATATTACAACAGCTAATTGTTACTATGTTACTGCTACATCTAATTCCATGATCGTTAACACTACTGCTTCAATTCATGCTTGGCAACTTGCTACTAGTGCTGTTTTATTGATTGATTGATGTACTTTATTTAGTAAGACATGAGAACAGTACATGACAGTACATAACAGTACATGGAAGTACAAATTCGCAATACAAGGTCTACTAAACTGGATAGCTCATTAAGCACTTAGCTTGTTTAAGATGAGATCCCCATGCACACAAATCATGATGACATATAAGAGACAGACAGACAGACACACTACTATACAGAAAGTCATACAGTCAGTTTACAGGTTACTGGTATGAAGGGTGAGAAATATGTACAAGAGAAGAAAGAGAGAGAGGGGGGGAGGGGGTAGGTTTCTCCTGGGCTACTAGGCTATGCTAAGTTTACCCACCAGCTTAACTGTGTGTCCCGGTAGGTGTTGGTAGCCTCACTACTTCTCAGATTTGCTTCTCCATGTAGCTCATCAAAACTACATCAGTACTTTATTCTTAGGTATGTAAAGGGCACAACACATTCGTTCAGAGTACACTTTTCTCTTCAGCAAGCAACAAGTAGTGCTCCATGGCATATACACTACACACAGAGCCTGTACACACAGAGCCTGCAAGTGGAAGGTCGATAGATTTTCTTTTGATTACTAGGCTACGGTGTTCACTCTCCATTCCGACATCTCACTACTCCGACTAGTGGCTTCCGCGTGCGGTTAGGGTTAGGTATAGGGTTCGTCAATGTCGGAAAGGCGACATGTCGGAAAGGAGAAATGCACCCCTAGGCTACTTCAGCAAACACCAGCCTGGTTCTGCAGCTTAATGGCTGCCTTATTCCCAGCTTGTTCCATCAGTGAAGTGCAACCGCTATCATGATGCTATTAATTCTGCTAAAAATGCTGGCTGCTGCTTCAGCTAATGCTACTTCCATTATAACTATCAGCTAATGTTACTGCTGTTAACATGACAACTATCAACTGCTGCTACCATAACTTTAATCTTATAACTGAGCCTATAGAATGGGCCAATAGAAGGTATAACTGGGGCCATAGAAGGTGGTGGGTTGGTGAAAGGATGCCACTGTCCCTGGATGCTGGGCTAGTCTGTGTGGAAAGGCTTGTGGATAGGGATGATGTCCAGGCCAGACTGATTGGTCATCGTGGCCACAAGCTCCTGAATCTGCTGGGAGGTTTTGTTGTCGATGGGTTCCTCCTTCACGTTGCCATTCACTGCAGGGACGTCAAGAAAAAGAAAGCCATACAGAGATGAGTGTGAAAATGCATTAGGACACCAGGGTTAAAGTCACTTTATCAACCGGAGATAGATTTCAACTGACAGAAAATGTCAACAATGCACCATGCTAAATCTCTAGGCCTCATGAAAGCTGGTATTATAGCGCCCCCTACAAAAATGTACGAGTACTAACAACAATATGGCCAAGCAGCATCAATCTAATAAGCAATTTTGTTAGCAAAATAAATTGTGTCGGTTCCAAAAAACAACTGTCATATATATATACATCAACTAAACAACTGCAACAGTTAATCAGTTATGAAAAATAATCAATTTTAATAGGTCATGTGCACCGGAGAGCTCATATTGACAGAGGTGGACAGAGTACTCGACCCCAGTACTTGAGTAAGAGTACTGATACTCCTTGGTTAAATTTACTCCACTACAAGTAAAAGTAGCCCAGTCAAAATGTTACTCGAGTAAGAGTATAAAAGTAATTGCTTTTAAATGTACTTAAGTAATCAAGAGTATGCTTTTAAAAACACGTAAAATACTTAAGTAAAAGTAAAAGTAAATTTCCTTTTTTCACATCAATGAATTGCTGTAATTTTTTTCACAATAAATGTATAAGACCTTGTAACTCTTGCTTCAGAGAAGTAACTCTGAAACCACCTGCACTGATTAGTTGGGTCATTTATGGCACTTCCGTGACCGCGGAGAGCGAAGGTCCGTTTCTCAATGGATTTGTCATCTAGGAGGGTTATTAAACAAATTTAGCCGGGGTGTCTTTTTTAAAACGGCGGGGAAAATTTGTGGGAGACCAAAATCCAAAATGGCTGCCGTGAAAATGAACTTTTTAATGGTTTGACCTACAATGATGCACAATACATGGTTTCAGAGCTTATTTTGGTCAAGGAATACATATATGGTGTTTATATAATGATTTGACCTATTGTCGACCTTCAAATGCAAGATGGCTGCCAATTGTGAGCTCCAAAAGGGAGTTTTTTCAAAATCGTCACAGAGCCTTAGGCTCAAATGAAAGCTCTGCTCATGATGAGTTGAATAATATACAGTATAAGTACACAGAAGTAATCTCTGAGGTCAATAAAGTCAATGTTTGTGTGTAAACAGCAGTTGCTGATTTGCGGTTTCCCATTAAATAGGGTAGGCTACTGAGAATATGGTGTCCAGTTCATCCCATCACATTTTCATAATGAACCAAAAATAAATGAGCTCTATAGCCTAACATAAAATAGTATTCTGTATGCAAAGATAGAAAGGTTAGTTGTTTGAGGTGAATTTAAAGGTCAACTCATTTGTCACCCTTATTTTGTAGTATTGCTCCCAGTGTTTCCTGTCTGCCTAGTTACTTTTACCTGCCTTGTCTAACCAGTCTTGTGATTTTGTCAGTGTTTCCACCTGTGTCCTCCTAGTCCCCCAGCCTATCCCAGTGTTGATTGTCAGTTGAGTTCACCTGTGTCCTGTTAATCCCTGTATATTTAAGCCCTGTGTTTGCACTGTGGTCTTGTTGGTCTGTAGTCATGTGAGGTGAGGTTTTTAGTTGTTGTTCTTTGTGCTCAAGAATCTTGGACATTAGTCTGCCATTCCAGATCCCTTGAATCGCTTGTAGATGGCATAGATGTAGGACATCAGCTGGTGGAAAGTTACAAGGATTGGGAGGATGTCCTTGAACATTTCTGGATTCTCCGCCTTGAGCTGAGTGAACGTCTTGTAGGTGGGCAGGTGACCAACAAGAAAGGAGAATGGAATATTCTTCTGCCGCATGGCCTCCACATGTTTCACCATTATGTCATTCACCACTGACTTGCTTGGAGGTTCATTGTATGTTGTGTGGTAATTAGGCATGCTCTTGTTGGGTGGTGGATGACAGCAGGACTGGGCACCACTGTATCCTGGAACTCGCTGCTCTTCAGGTGGTGGTCTTCTGCCATGATTGTCTACACGAGACAGTGCATGTATTACAGAGCGAGCACGCTGCGGAGCTGACCCATCCACTGGTGGATCTACCCTGGGACAAGCAGATGACTCACTCTTGCTACCAGGGGGGGCATCTGTACTGGCAAACCTTTGTCAGTTCCGCGAACTTCTGCTTTAGCTGTGCAGAGATTTCCTTCTTCTTGGTGAGCGTTTCAGCAGTCTCTTCGCCTGGTTTCTTTTCATAGCTCTCTGGCTGCATGTACATGACATTTGTTCGATGGACTGCTGTAGAGTCACCTGTCATAGTGTCAATCTTGAAGTCGTCATTGTCGATGATCACGATAACTGGCTTGCTGTCTGCGATCTCGTGTGGGCAGGTTGCTGATGCCTCCACATCCATCAGAGCCCAATGGTCATAGAGGAGCAGTGTGTCTGCAAAGCTGATGCAGACACCGCTCTTGTGCAGAGTGTCTACCAGATCTTTACTCCTTGTCATGCCATGGACATTTACTCCCAGGTTGATAGCAGAGCTCCGCAGTGTGCTCGCTCTGTGATACATGCACTGTCTCGTGTAGACAATCATGGTACAAGACCACCACCTGAAGAGCAGCGAGTTCCAGGATACAGTGGTGCCCAGTCCTGCTGTCATCCACCACCCAACAAGAGCAAGCCTTATTACCACACAACATACAATGAACCTTCAAGTAAGTCAGTGGTGAATGACATCATGGTGAAACATGTGGAGGTCATGTGGCAGAAGAATATTCCTTTCTCCTTTCTTGTTGGTGACCTGCCCACCTACAAGATGCTCACTGAGCTCAAGGCAGAGAATCCAGAAATGTTCAAGGACATCCTCCCAATCCTTGTACCTTTCCACCAGCTGATGTCCTACAGTACATCTATGCCATCTACAAGCGATTCAAGGGCTCTGGAATGGCAGACACTCTGGTTACAGCAGGGGTAGTAGTGGAGGGGTTGGTAGACCAAGCACTACGAGGAAAGCACTACAGACAGGGTGTGCTGTAAATCCTGCTCTGGCGAGAGGTTCTTATCCAAAATCACTTGTCCAAGATTCTTGAGCACAAAGAACAACGACTAAAAACCTCACATGACAAAGGTCTACAGACCAACAAGAACACAATGCAAACACAGGGCTTAAATAGACAGGGATTAACAGGACACAGGTGAACTCAACTGACAATCAACACTGGGATAGGCTGGGGGACTAGGAGGACACAGGTGGAAACACTGAAAAAATTACAAGACTGGTTAAGGCAGGTAAAAGTAACTAGGCAGACAGGAAACACTGGGAGCAATACTACAAAATAAGGGTGACAAATGAGTTGACCTTTAAATTCACCTCAAGCAACTAACCTTTCTATCTTTGCATACAGAATACTATTTTATGTTAGGCTATAGAGCTCATTTATTTTTGGTTCATTATGAAAATGTGATGGGATGAACTGGACACCATATTCTCAGTAGCCTACCCTATTTAATGGGAAACCGCAAATCAGCAACTGCTGTTTACACACAAACATTGACTTTATTGACCTCAGAGATTACTTCTGTGTACTTATACTGTATATTATTCAACTCATCATGAGCAGAGCTTTCATTTGAGCCTAATATGAAGGCTCTGTGACGACTTTGAAAAAACTCCCTTTTGGAGCTCATAATTGGCAGCCATCTTGCATTTGAAGGTCGACAATAGGTCAAATCATTATATAAACACCATATATGTATTCCTTGACCAAAATAAGCTCTGAAACCATGTATTGTGCATCATTGTAGGTCAAACCATTAAAAAGTTCATTTTCACGGCAGCCATTTTGGATTTTGGTCTCCCACAAATTTTCCCCGCCGTTTTAAAAAAGACACCCCGGCTAAATTTGTTTAATAACCCTCCTAGATGACAAATCCATTGAGAAACGGACCTTCGCTCTCCGCGGTCACGGAAGTGCCATAAATGACCCAACTAGATGTGCTTGCTTGTAGAACCACTACGTTATACAAAGCCTGCAGAAATGCCTATAAAAACATAGAATTGAAATTAATGGGATCGAAAAGGTTGTCCTAGTCATTTTCATGTTTTATTAAACACCAACTCCAACTTCAACTCCAACTTGTTTTTTAATTGTTTTTTATTCTACAGTGCGTTTTTAGCATATATTGTGACGATCCGTAAGGAGCCACCGTTGTTGGTGACAGGTATAGGCAGCTATAATGGGTTGTTATGGGTTTTAATTGATTCATTGATCATGTCATTCACAAAGAGGTCACGTGGTGTTGGTGCTACGTCAGTCAGACAGTGGTAGTAAAGTCAGCTGTTCACCTGCGGTTTTTATCACTGAAATGGAGAGGGGGTTGGGGCGACCGCGGGGAAAGACAAAACCAAGTCCAACTTTGCTAACCGCACGGTATAGCCTACTATTCACTATGTCATGATGTCGCTAAATGAAATACCTTTTAAACTTTAATACAATGAACAAACTCAGTACCTTGGAACAGTGATTTTAATGACAAGCACTAAGCAGCGCGTCTGGCAAGTAAACTTTCCCCCCGACATAGCCTCTCAGAATATGTTTGGTAGTCGCCATACATTTGTTAGCAAAGAGTGACACAAAGGAGACGGATTGGAGCCACGGAAGGACACGAAAAATCACACGTTGGACGCGCAGCAAGCGAGCAACGCATGCAAACAAACAAACAAACAATGGAATGACATGCACGCAGGCACGCACGGAGCCGCGGACACACACACACACACACACACACACACACACACACACACACACACACACACACACACACACACACACACACACACACACACACACACACACACACACACACACCACGGAACGGAGCGTATCACGGAGGACGAGCGGTAACGTAACCCGACCCGTTTTTGGTTCTGCTGTTGACCCATGTTGGTTCGTTTGGAACAGTTTGAGCTGGTTCTGCTGCTGAGTGGAAACTGTCATTGTGGTGAACTTGAATACACTGATGTGTGTGCGCGGCCCGCCGGGCCAAGCTTTTAGTGTGTGTGTGTGTGTGTGTGTGTGTGTGTGTGTGTGTGTGTGTGTGTGTGTGTGTGTGTGTGACAAACGATTAACGTGCGCTGGCTGCTCTCTTTGCGATCGCTGTGGCTGTTTATGTGGCTTTGTATTGGATTCTCACTGACTGTGATCATTTCGTTGTTTATTCAAAATGAGTGGAACAAAAGTTGGTTCACATGTTGGAAAAAAGGACATGGGAAAAAAGGAGAATAAACCTCACTGAAAAGGCCCTGGCAAATAAAATCGAATCAATCCAAAAGGAACGCAAAAAGAAAGTGGAGGAAACAAAAGCTCTGATAACCTCTATTAAAGAGCTCATGAAAGATGAGAAAAATGTTTCACTGGTTAAAGCACAACTTGATGCCTTGATGAAAGTGTCTGAAAATGACAATGCACTGCATGATTCTTTAATGACTATTATTCCACTTGATGAACAAGCAAAATAACTGGTTCTCAAAGGTCAATAAATATAAAGATGGATGCATTGAAGATGTTAACGCTTGGTTCTCAGTAGCCAGAGGACCACCAAGCCAACCCCAGCTAGAGGCTCATAACAGGCCTACTGAAAGGCCCCAGCAGCATGAGGCTGCTGAGGAGGAAAATGGAGAACATGGGGATGTGGAACATTTGGAAAATGTGGAAATGACTGTGCTTCAGTCACATAATGTTTATGATGCTCAGGAGGATGTTCAACCATATGACAGCATATCAAACCTTAGCAACAAGACTCATGTTTCAATGAGATCAAAGGTTTCCTCTACTGCATCTGCATGTGTTAAAGCCGAGGCTGAAATGGCTGCTTTAATGGCTCGGCAAAAGTTGCTTGAACAAAAGCATGCTCTAGAAGAACAGGAAGCTCACATAAGAAAACTAAAGGAACAACTTCAGCTTGAAGCAGACATAGCCGCATCGGTGGCAATGCTGAATGTTTTGAGAACCTCTGGCTCAAGGGTGCGGAGTGCTGCTTCTCAGAAATTGAATGGAATGGAATCCTACTTTGAAAAGGGCCTCAACATTAATGCAGAGACATTGGTACCACACAAGGATGGAAAAGGACAACCTGCAGATGTTGGAGGCACAAGGCCAAAGCAAAGGCAACATGATAGAGCCCTCAAAGGATCGGACTGCACTCAGCAGTGTCATTTCAAAGCGACGGAAAATTCCGCGATCACTTATGACATCTCACACAGCTGGACCAGAGCCGTGGATGAAAATATACATGCATAGAATAATATGCAGGTATAGAATTATACAGAATATAAGAATAGACAATTCCTCAATGTGGATGGCCACATCGTTATCTTTATAGTTACATTGTTGTGCAAGGCCATTTATTCCTGAAATAGTGAATGAAGCGCCAGGATGAGCAAACTTACATTTATGAATTTAATCCTGACCTGTCCCTCTTTTTGCTCGTACAGTCCCCAGAACCCCAGTACAAAAATGTACTCCATGAAGTGTAGATGTGTGTCAAAAAGGAAACGTCGCAGCCGAGGGGCGCGCAGAACGGTGGATGCATATTTATAGCAGAAACAGCTTCACATTTAACTAGCCATACTCATTCAAATCTGAACAGATTCTTAAAATGTAAAATTCTCTATTAGCTGATAATAGCTGTGAAGGGTCTTCTTCCATGTGTATCAGTCATGATTGTTTCGCCATCAAACAATAACAAGCAAAAAGGAAATATCGGCGGGTCCTTCTTCTCCATTGCGCTGCTCGCGCACCTCTCGTCCTAAAACACCTTCGCCCCAGGTCTAATCAAACATCTGTTCTAGAGTCTGGAAATAAACGTCCGAAGAGAGTGTCTCCTCAAGTGCCTCATCTTGTACCTGGGTGAAGATGTGAGCTGCCTGATCAAAGAGTTCCTGGTAAGGCAGTTAAGTACTGCCATCTTTTAACCCAGTTTAGACCAGTTAGATTGTCACTTTAATTGCTATGCTATCTATCTGAAAGAATAGGTGAGTCTGTCAGTCTTGTCTATCTATCTGAGAGAACAGGTGAGTCTGTCAGTCTTGTCCGGCTATCTATCTGAGAGAACAGGTGAGTCTGTCAGTCTTGTCCGGCTATCTATCTGAGAGAACAGGTGAGTCTCAGTCTTGTCCGGCTATCTATCTCAGAGAACAGGTGAGTCTGTCAGTCTTGTCCGGCTATCTATCTGAGAGAACAGGTGAGTCTCAGTCTTGTCCGGCTATCTATCTCAGAGAACAGGTGAGTCTGTCAGTCTTGTCCGGCTATCTATCTGAGAGAACAGGTGAGTCTCAGTCTTGTCCGGCTATCTATCTCAGAGAACAGGTGAGTCTGTCAGTCTTGTCCGGCTATCTATCTGAGAGAACAGGTGAGTCTCAGTCTTGTCCGGCTATCTATCTCAGAGAACAGGTGAGTCTGTCAGTCTTGTCCGGCTATCTATCTCAGAGAACAGGTGAGTCTGTCAGTCTTGTCCGGCTATCTATCTCAGAGAACAGGTGAGTCTCAGTCTTGTCTAGCTCCGAAAGGGGCCCGAGCGTGTAAGTTTCCTTTCCTGCCATACAGCTGCTTTACTGCCGCTGGTTCTCCGCTGCCTGGTGCCATTTTCTTGTCCCTTCGCTGGTTGTGTCTTTGTTATTTTAACAGTGCCAATGGCGCCACAAACGGAGGTCGCCAAGCTGGAGGTGGAGATTCGTTCCATCAAGGAGATGATAGAGGGACTCCTGCTGCAAGTCAGCACTGTGCTCCCGCCTGGCCGCTGCCGAACCCGGGGGTAGCCGGCAGTCATCGTCCGCCGCTGCGGCTATTGTACAGCCTTCCCTGGATGATGTTGGATCCTCACCTGCCCCCCTATCCTGGGCAACGGTCGTTAGAAAAGGTCTAGTGCCATAACTCTATCTATATTCCCTGGTTAGGCATCTAGTCCTCCCAGGTGCTGTTACCTACTGCCTCTCCGGAGGAAAGATATCAGACATGATTGCACTAGCTCCAGCTGTTGTTGATTTGCATCTTACTGTCACTGTTGTCATTACACACGTGGGTACGAATGACGTCATGGCTAGACATTCCACAAAGATGCGAACAGACATGGAACTACTATGCTCCACAATAGAAAGACTGGGAAAGCGATGCATTGTATCGGGCCCCATTCCAACACTTTCCAATAAAATTGAACACTTTAGCCGAATCTATAGCTTTCATCTGTGGCTTCAGAATTTCTGTAATGCCCTAGGACAGGGGTATTCAACTAGATTAGGCAGGGGGCCACAACTGTAAAATAATTTGGAGTTGGGGGCCACACAATTTGCGCGCGTGCGCAAAGCGCACGCGCGCGAAATTTTTCGGGTCTAATTCGGGTCTAATTCGGTCTAATTCGGGTCTAATTCGGTTCTATTTGACCAATATAAATCAACCTTTTTTCGGGTCTAATTCGGTTCTATTTAAGGTTCTAAGTTAAGTTCCAATGAAAGATGGCCTTTCAAGAACTAATGAAGGATAAATAATTTGTACTGTTTTAACTTTGATAACATAAATCAAAGTTAAAATAAATAATAATTATGAAAATTAAATAAAAAAAAAAGCTCCTCGCGGGCCGCACGTGGCCCGCGGGCCGCCAGTTGAATATCTATGCCCTAGGATATGACTTTATTGTCTCCGCCTGGAGACTATGTTTTCACTTTCCGCCCCCCCCCCCCTCGGCCAAGCTAACATTGGTCAAGCCTCACGTGACACGTGACAATACGTTGAAAGAGTGTGCTCTGATTGGCTAGTGAGACGCATGACGTATCAGCGGCCTATAAATAGATGTGTCACTTTGAAAGAGTCTTAGTCTCTTTCAAAGTGAGGTAAGACAGGAGTAATCACGAAATGGCTGAGAAATGGCGGAGTAACACTTAAGACAGGATTAATCAAGTAACACTTAAGACAGGATTAATCAGGAACAGTACTGGCGGAGACCTGTGCTCCGAGGAGCACATCTTCTAGTTTCTAACTTTGATTACTTTTGGCGTATCCATATTATGTACAGGAAAGATGGTGTGCACCCAAATAGTAGGGGCACTTCAACTCTACGGAACAATTGTATTAAATACATTGCTATTAATCCTTGATATGAAGCGCGGCGCGTTCCAATTGTTTTAACCCCTTCTTCAGTTTTTAGCTCTAGCCATGTGGATCAAGCCGCTTTGTGTCATATATCTGTTCCCCCAAAACCCCCCTGTCTATTACATTCTCAAGTTACACCATGCACTGTGTCCATACTGTTGATGACTTCAACCTAATCAATATTCCCATTCAGCCATCAGTCATCATTCCTACTCCAAATTCTGACACAGCATTTTCCAAATTGACATTTAAGAATCGGAAAGGGCTGGGGATTATTCACTACAATATTAGGAGTCTAGTCCTTAATTTTGATTTTATAGTGTTACTTGTTAAGCAGACTAATCCGGACATTCTGGTGTTAGGTGAGACATGGCTCAAAAAAAGTATCAAGGACTCTAAAGTGTCTCTTTTAAACTATAATTTATTTAGAGCCGACAGATCAGGTAGATGTGGTGGGGTATGAATTTATACCAAATCCAATCTTTCCACTACACTTTTAAATGCTGTCTCACACCCTAAGCGCTTTGAGTAGCTCTCACTGAAGGTTCAGTGAGAGCCACTCCACTACAACCAACATCATTGGTTGTAGTGGGTATCTACAGACCCCCATCTGCAGACCCAGGTTCTATAGACACTTTAGCTAGCATGCTCTCCATGCGCTCGGATGGGGAGCTTTTGGTTTTAGGTGATTGGAACCAGAACTGGTTGCTGGTTCTGAACACCTCAAGGAAGTTACAAATTACTTGAATTTATCACAAATGGTCCTGGAAACTACTAGGCCAAATTTAATGGATAATTCAAGATCCACCCTGATAGACCTTATCTTCTCTAACAGGGCTGACAAGATCTCTGCTTGTGGTGTTTTTGAGTTAGGTGTTAGTGACCATTGCCCGGTTGGGTGCATAAAAAATGCCCGATTACACCGGACAAAATCTAAGGTGATCTCTAAGAGACGCTTTAAGCACTTTAACGAACAAGAGTTCTTACGTGACATTTTTAATAGTAACTTGTTCTTAATTTCTGAATTTACTGATGTTGATATGGCGCTAGAGTTTTTTATAGAAACCTTTGTTGCTATTGTAGACACACATGCTCCAGTGAAAAAACTGAGAATCAGGGATAGAGTTACCCCTTGGTTTTCACCGACATTAGCTACCCTATTCAACAAGAGGAAAAGAGCTTGGTCGCTTGCTAGGCGTTCTGGAGACCCTGCTCATTGGGCTTGCTTTCGGCAAATTCTTAATCATTGCACGTCTTTTCTCAGAAAGGCTAAATCTAATTATTTTTTAAATTGAATAACTTACTCTCAGGGAAATACAGTTAAATTCTGGAAAGAAGTGAACGCCCTTAATAATAATTCCACCTCTGCCCTACCATCTCAAATAAATGGTAGTAATGGCGTAATTTCAGATCCTTTGGAGGTATGCTCTGCTTTTAATCTGCATTTTACAGATGCAGGGCACTTATTTAGTAATACTTATAGTGGACTCCACTTTCAACGGATTACAGCAATTTTAGAATTAGCCCAACTGCTCAGTTCTCCATACAGCACCTCTCTACCTCTATTGTTCTGGAAGCTTTGCTTACAATAAACCATAAGACCTCGACTGGTGAGGATCACTTAGATCCTTTATTTTTAAAGACAGCTGCACCTCTTATTGCAGAGCACATAGCTCATATTTTTAATCTCTCTATTTCATTAAATATTTTCCCTCGTATTTGGAAACTTGCGCACGTCCTCCCACTTCACAAAGGTGGTGATAGACAAGAGCTAAATAATTACACACCGATTTCAAAGTTGCCTTGCCAAAATTTTGGAATCACTCATAAACTCACAACTCAAATTATTCCTCTCATCCTTCTCAGCGTTAAATGAAAATCAATCCGGTTTCAGAGCCAAACATAGTACAATCACTGCAGTCACCTTAGTTACAAATACCATTAATAATAATGAAACCTCGGAATGGTTTCAAACTTACTTAACAAATAGACATCAAGCTGTGAAGTCCGGAAGCTCTCAATCTGGGTTTCGGCCAGTCTCCGTGGGCGTCCCACAGGGCTCAGTCTTAGGCCCAGTACTTTTTACTTTATATATTAACAATATTATCTATACTCTTAATGACTGTAAGGCCCACCTTTATGCAGATGACACGGTCATATACTGTGTCGCTGACTCAGCTCATCTTGCCACCAAGAAGCTGCAGCTTGCTTTCAATGCTCTCCAGGCTGCCCTGGTTGAGCTTAGACTGGTTTTAAATGCAAGCAAAACCAAATTCATGCTGTTCACTAGAGTTAAAACCACCAACCTTAGCGACATAGTCATAACCTCTTCAAGTGGTGCTACTGTGACGGTGGCCAGGCTGTCACATGTAACTTTGCCACTTCTTTTCAGAATGCTGACCTTTTCCAATAAGTAATTTATCATCCACATTTAAGCTCACAACAATAAAATATAGAGTGCACAATAAAGTGCGGGGTGCGTAATTATTGTGAGGATAATAATGGTGATTCTACTGCAAGACTACGCCACCCTTTTATTTAAGAGGTAGGGTCCTCTATAACAATGTCTTAGGCTATTCACAGGTTCAGTTTTGCCCAGGTAAGAACAACACTTTGCAACATCCCACAAGAGAATTGGACGGACACAGGTTTGTATAAAAAGGTAACGGATTTTATTAAGCTAAAACATTGGCATCTATAAGCCTTAAAACTGAAAAACATAAACACAATATAACACTACACTAAAACCCTCAACCTCCTAATGCGCCCACTAACTAACTAAAATACAGGAATACAGACAATCACAAAATACTTAAAACAAACAGGGCTTGTGCAACCTATAGCAAATAAATAATGAATTTAGCGTTAAAGTGCCAACTATTACTGAAGCAGTAAAGTGCCAAGTGCCAATTCAAATGCTATATCATATACTCATCACGGTTCAATGCAAAAGGTGGGAATGTCCTTGTATGGGGTTTAACTGGAGCGGGGGTTTAGGCCAAGAATCACTGTCTCTTCTTGTCTTCGTGCGTATTGCCTGCAATCATAGAAACTAGAACCAGTTCATCTGTTCAGGTATATTTCACATATGGGGTTTAGGACCGTGGGTTTGTAAAGGTAACGTTGCATAGAAGAACACTTACTCGCAAGCCAGACAGGTGTCTGGCTATGAGTGTATGAAGCGCGCAACGTTATCGCCAACTGGACCTCTCCTCCGTTCCTGGGTTCGTCTGTCTGTCCTCCCCGTCTCTGCTGCTACTGCGCCGTCTGCTCACCGTCCGCTGCTGGTGGCTTGGTACGTGCCGCGATCGCTGTATTCTCCACCTCTGCTCCGTGGTATGTCTGCTCCTCCTGTGCACAACCGTCCCTTCTGGCTGTCACTTCCACACTGCCCCTGTGTGCCTGTCTCTCTCTTGTTCGAATGGCCCGCGCCTACTTTTGTATTTGTGGCGGCCACACCCTACTCCGCCCTCATTTGCTCTGCCACCAGCGTGACCTGGGGACATTGGCCGTCTGGAGTCACAAGGTCAATGTCACGCAGCCTATAGGGGAGTCCAATGTCAAGTGGCTCGGGGACCGGGGGGAAATACATTGTCAACCATAAAACATGCAGTGCAGAAATACATTTAAGAGAATGATGTTTTTAAGTGCATAATACAGGTTTTTCATCATCAATAAAAAATGTTACAAAATGGTTTCACCCCCTGCTTTGACCCTGTCACACTACAATAGAAAGGGTCTCGGAACACAATTACCTGGGCATCTGGCTAGATGAGAAATTGTATTTTAAATTTCACATTGATAACCTTGAGACAAAAAAATGGGTTTTTCTATAGAAATAAATCATGCTTTCCTGCATCCAGTAGGAAAACAATTATTGAAGCCACTTTTCTCTCGGTTTTAGACTATGGAGACATTATTTATAGAACTGCTGCTCCATCAATTTTAAAACGCCTTGACACTGTGTACCATTCTGCCCTAAGATGGGTCTCTGGTGACACCTATGGTACCCATCACAGTACACTATACGGGAATGCAGGCTTATCCTCTTTAACTGAGAGGCGTGATAAACACTGGTATCTATTTATTTTTAAAGCCATATCAGGAATGCTCCCCCCTTATATTTGTTCTTTGTTGGTTCAGAACCCTATTACATACCAGACCCGCTCGAGTGATCTCCTGACGCTCAAGGTTCCTTTTGCGCAGATGGTGTTAGGCAAGACAGCATTTTCTGTCAGTGCTCCATCTGCCTGGAATGAGCTCCAGAGGTCCTTGAAAATCAAATCAATCATCAAAATCAATCATCTTTAGGTAGTTTCAGGGAAATGATTTCCAAAATTTTTGTTCAGGATTGTAACTGCTTTATTTCATTATTTGATTATGATATATCTGTTCTAGTTCTTTGACTATTTTAGTTTTTGAGTTCTTTCTGTATTCTGATTCATGTATTTTATTGCTGTATGTGAATGTCTATTCCTGTTGATTACTGTGTTCTGTATCTCGGCTACATTGAAAATGAGGGCCTGCCCCTCAACTGTACTCCGAGCTGAAATAAAGGTTATGATGATGAACTGTGACAAATGCTAATGTTCTCTCTTTCTCCCTCCTTGTCTGTCTTCAGGTTGTCCAGAAGGATGAGGCTGAGACGGAGCTTGCGAACACCACCATGGGGGTGTTTGTCCTGGGTGAAAATCAAGGTCCTCTCTGCGAACCGGTGGAAATTGGCATCATTATTGATGGTGTTGAGGTACTCAGTGGGCTGTCCTCAGTTGCTTCTGCGTGTGCCATGCTGTTTGGTCCTGTGTAAACTCTTTACTTGGAGAAAGGTTAATGTGAGCCTTAAAAATCACATCTTTACTTGGAGAAAGGTTAATGTGAGCCTTATAAATCACATCTTTACTTGGAGCAAGGTTAATGTGAGCCTTACAAATCACACATTCTGTTTAAAACATTGTCCCTAAATTTTGTTTTTATTTGTAAAAGAATTATATGGATAGAGATGGAGCCTTTGAGCCAACCTGTAAAACCTCAGCCAAAATGGGACAAATTATTTTTTTATGTTCTTTAGATTTTAAATGGACAGAGAGCAAAAAGATGTCCAAAGGATACAGAACCTTGCAAGAGTGTAAACTATTTACTTGGAGCAAGGTTAAATGTGAGCCTTACAAATCACACACACTTCGTTTAACCCATTTAGGGCGTGAAACCCTATTTGTAACTATACTTTTCAGGACAGGATTTAGAAGGCACTATTAGAATCGATCTCCGGTCTAAATCGGTTAAAACATTCTGTCCCTGAATTTGTTTTTATTTGTAAAAGAATGACATGCCTTTTGTGTGAATACAAACAAGCACAACTTTGATAGATTCTTCTCAAGAATTACAGAATCGATCATGGACATTTTGGACGTCGTCATGAGTAGTATAATAGGGTAAGGTTCTAATACCCATTTCTACCGCTAGGTAGAATTTTGACATTTTTGACATTCCATAATTATTAATCCATAATTAATAATTTCAGATTGATTATTTAATTTGTTTCATTATTTAATTCATCCTTGGTTTAGCAATAAGACCCATTTATCATTCTAATTCCCTCTGTCTCTATCTCTGGGTCTCTGTCTTTTTCCAAAGACAGTGGGTAGTGGGTAACGGGGGATGGTAACATATGGTGATTTTGGGGATCTGTCTGTCTGTCTGTCAAGGACAGTCCGATAGACAGTCCGATAGACAGTCCGATAGACAGATAGACAGTCCGATAGACAGATAGACAGTCCGATAGACAGTCCGATAGACAGATAGACAGAACGATAGACAGTCCGATAGACAGATAGACAGTCCGATAGACAGATAGACAGTCCGATAGACAGTCCGATAGACAGATAGACAGAACGATAGACAGTCCGATAGACAGATAGACAGTCCGATAGACAGTCCGATAGACAGATAGATAGACAGATAGATAGACAGATAGATAGATAGATCCCCAAAATCACCATATGTTACCATCCCCCGTTACCCACTACCAGTGGACCACTATTTTACGATCCCCTAACCACTAAACCTTGTAGATAAGCTATTTTTCAGATGTTCTGAATGTATAAGGGCCTGAAGTGGTTAATGCCATAATGGCAGATACTCGGTCAACCGTAATATATAATATTAATGAACAATACATTTATTGTATGCAGGCCCTAACCCTAAACCCTAACCCTTTAGAAACACCATGTAAATCAGTGAGGGGGTACTTAGCTACAATAATGTAAATGATGGAGAGTTGGTACCAATAGGAGTGATAATAGGCAAACATTGATCAAAATAACAATTCTTTAATTAAGTAATGCAGATTTTTGACAATAATTTAACTCTTGAGAGCATACATGATTAAAGACCCATGGGTCCATTTGGTTACTTCTAGAGACTAGGCTATTTTAGGGTTCCAGGCCTGGTTGCAGCTGTGGGCGGAGAAAACAATAGCTCAAACACCTTAGGTGTGAACAAAGCCCTTGCGAGGAGCACCATATACTGTACAGTATGTATCCCTAGGGGCTTCATACCATACCCTAGCGGTAGAAATGGGTATTAGAACCTTACCCTACTATACTACTGTCATGCCTACAAGAGAATTGTACAATTTTGTACAGCCCGAGAATGAGGTCAATTGACCTGTGCAAAAGGCACAGGAAAGGTGTTTTGTTGTGTTTCCGATTCCATTTTGTGCACGTGTTTTGTGTATATAAAAAAAAAAAAGGTGAATGAAAATTAACTAACTACCTCGTTAACTTTAAGTGCAACCTAATATATATATTAGATTGCATAATTATTAATACGTTTTTGAACCATTTTACATTTAGTCAAGGTAAAGGAGGGTGGCATCCTGGCCTCTGCACATTCCTATGCTGTGTGCCCTGCCGGGTGGCAGGTCAAGGAGGGTTATAGTATGTTTACATTTTTTTATATATAAATATTTATGTTATGTATCGCCATGCATAGATATCTATATAGATATATGGTTTACATTTTTACATTTTTTATATATAAATATTTATGTTATGTATCGCCATGCATAGATATCTATATAGATATATGGTTTACATTTTTTTAATATATATATACTTATGTGATGTCTCGCCATGCATGGGTATGTATATAAATATATGGCCCTCTCCCCAATCAACAACTACACACACTCTCTTGGGGTTTGAGCCCCTGTGTATAATACGGGGGGCTCCGGTCTCAGGCACTGGTAGGAATCTCCTCCACCCCAGGAGGGTACGGACCCGGGGGCTCGGGAATGGGACCTCCGTCTCTTAGCTCATTCAGTGCCAAGTACATTAGTTAATGGCGCTGGATGGGATGGGTTGGGGGGCGGGGTGGCTAGTCTTGGACTCTGTCGGAACCTCCTCCTCCGGGCTCGGAAAAGTGACCACCTCAACCGGAGGAATTGGAGAAGATGAAACCAAAATGCACGCATATTACAAAAAATTAAAAATAATATTACGCATGTTAGAATAGCTGCTTGTAAAGGAAAACTCAGTGGGAGTGCCCCACTGAGGGACCCTAAGTTTAGCTATACACGTGTTGGAATCAAATGACAAATGTTGTGTTGTAATTGTCCCCAATAAGAGCTCATGTCCAGATGGTAGGTTTGGGACTGCCCCATCCTAGTTCAGAGTTTCCCCTTCAAAGAAAAGGGTTTTCCTCGGCTCACATGACTCAAAAAGAAAAAAATGGGACCTGATTTTTTTAACATGCAATGTGTTATGCTAGATGATAATTGCTATAAAGTAATTGCTATAAAATAATGTTCACATTTTAATCTTGTGTTGTGGGTACTAAATTCGTACCCAAGGAGGGGTTGATGGTCCATTGTGGAACCTTGGGCCGTCAACCTTTACTTTATAGAGTGTGGAGCACAGTAGCTGTGCTCTAGTAAGAAGGAAGGCCTTGACAGCCACAGCATTGATATACTGAATGTTATAGATAAGAACTTCAGAATTCTCCAGGCGCTCAACCGAACGCTTGTTTGCATGCAGACCTAGATGTGGAGCGATTTGCCTTCGTGATATATCAGGTCGTATTGTTTTAATATCATTAATTTGCTGTTCTTTTATTCACATAGTATAAAGGGAATCTCCCTTGTTTGTCAATAAAGATGCCTTGCGCATGTGAACGGTAATTTCTGTGTATGTCGTCTATAAACTGGACTTTAGGGTTCATTGAACCAAGAGTGACAGGAGTGCCACGACACATCACTACCCATGCACATATGTAACCTGCCCTTGTTCGTTTAAGACCTGGAATGCCCTTAAGAGTCATTTGTCAAGGAGCCACCCTCAACTTGCCACTGAAAAGGCTGAACTGACAACTTTTACATGCCTTTTGTGTGCATACAAACAAAGCACAACTTTGAAAGACTACTTGCGTCACATTGGACAGCATCTGCTAAATTTTGAAACTGTTACATGTATTTTTCAAGGGTGCCCATATAAGACAAATATTTATGGAGCCTTCAGGACTCAGAAGTCCAGAAGCCACAAGGCATCTTCTATAAATGATTTAATTTAAAGCCTGGCATTGCTTAGAGTTTCCCTCTCAAGATTCAAGCAATGAATTGCAGGAGAATATTTCAGATGATGAGTCAGTCAAGTGCTTCTGTCCATGAAATGCGAAATTGTGTAAATTTGCCTCAGTTTTATTTAACCCATTTAGACCTGAGGCCGATTCTAAATCCTGACCTAAGTCCTGACCTAAGTTTTCTGAAAAACTTCAAACGTTACAACAAATGTATGTTGCTATATACTGTACATACAACAAATGTGTTAAGTTGGAGCATGATTTTCTTGTCTCTGGTGTGGCTGTTGATGACTTCTTGCAGGAGCTACAGTATTTGTTGGTTTCAGTCCCTGTTTACAAGCTTTTTTTTCTTCCCAATATTTTCTGAGAGTGGTTTAATGACTGTTTACTGTTACAGACTGATAGGATTACTGACTGACTGATTGTGAGACAGACTGGGTTAGTCTAATATAGCCTTAAGGCTCTGCTATTTTTAAGGAAGAGGTAACACTCATTGGCAGCTAGCAAATGGCAAAGATTTGTTCAAAATGGTCCGCCAGTCATGTTATTGGCAGGCAATTTGTGAAGGTGTAAAATACCTTGCCTGGACCTCATGACAATTGTGAATGTTTTCCTTGAAATGTGTCTTATCACTGCAGATATTATATGTTAAATTACAGACATGTGGATTTCGGTGTAATATTTTTGTATTGTCTTAATCTAGCACTGTATGACTTTGCCACTTAGAAAATGTACTGTTGCCATGTTTAGGGCTAATATTTTACCAAAGCACTTTTGCCTCAAAAGATTTCTGTATCTCTTTGCCTCTCCATCTCACCCCGTCTCTCTGCCTCTACCTCACTTTCTCTCAGTCTCTCTGTCTTTGTGTGCAAGTGTTGTTTTATTGGAGATTTGTTGGGTTTGCCAGACTCGGAAGTGAATGTATCGTGCACATGCTCGTGGCACTTTGTTTTATTGGATCTGAGATTTTTTGGGGTTTTCCAGGCTCAGAAGTGAATGTATATCGTGCACATGCACGTGACACTTTGTTAAAATAATTCCGATTTTTGTATTTGTTCTCAGGAAGACGCCATAATAAATGTTGAATATAAATTTGTGTCTCTTCGTAATTTCAAGTGTCATTTTCAACTTGGAGTAAAGTAATTAGTTTACTTGTAACAGGTTGACAAAAACGCATTAGGTTTTGTTAAAGTGAAAAAAATACTTTAAAAAATACTGTTTTATACATAATTTTGCTTTGTAGTTACTTAAAATATAAGCTTAAATAAAAGTGAAAATACAGGTTCATTCAAAGAGAATTTATGGTTTGGTTCAAATAAAAAATGTTCATTGGTTGGAAGGAGTTTCTTAACTTACGGTAACTTAAGATATAAGCTTAAACTAAAGTGAAAAAACTAATTAATGTAAAAAGAGTACATTGCTTTAATTTAAAAAAATGATTTATTTATAATAAAAAATATTCATTGGTTGTGATAACTTATTTAATTTAAAGTAAGTGGATATATTTGCTTTGGAGAAGGGTAATTTTCAAGTTGAGAAAAAGTAAAATATTTACTTGTAACAAGTTGAAGCAATTTTTTTACTTTGATCCAAAGCCTCAATTTTTACAGTGTATGATCAGAACAGCCTTTTTCCTAATCTAGGCTAAATTGTCTAATTGTGTTAATTTATGGTATTTTGGCATGTTTAATTATCAATTTGCTGGGGAGCCCCTTAATGGCCCTTGTTGGTCCCCGGACCTCATGTTGAGAACCACTGACCTAGGCAACAACTGACATTGATATAATTAACCAACATGGCAGTGTGATCTGGATATGGAGAGGACATGTGTAACCCTAAACAAAGGTGAGGATTGGACTAATTTCAGGCAATGGCGACATTAACATAATAAATGTATTTGACAATCAGCGTGGTCATTTGCTCGTATAGGATTATACTGAAGCATCAATGAGTATTCGATCTTGGGAACCCATAAAAAAAAAGGAAAACAGCGCCCTCTGCAGGTGGAAGGAAAGCGATCATATTGCAGTTATAGATATCTAAAACTGCATTATGGATAGGAAGAATTACAATTACGGATATCGATAATATAAATACAGATATATTGAACTGTATTGTTCCTAGCACAATTGCAGTTGTGGATATCCATAATTCGATTAGTACTAGTCATAATATGAATTGTGGTTATATTTAATTACATTTTAGATATACAAAATGTAATTATGGAGGTCTGGAACGATTTTTTAATTTCGGATATCTAAAATGGTAGTTTGTCCTAGTAAAAACTGCATTGTAGATATCTGAAAGAGTAGATCCTCCTAGTAAGAATTCAATTGTAGATATCCAGAATGTTGGTTTTAGATATCCAGAATGCAGTTACGGATATCCGAAACTCAAAGCCCAATACAAATGAATGGGAAAAGTGATGTCATTCCTCCTAGGAAGAATGACGTTTCGGATATCTCAATGTCATTATGGATATCCGAAACGTTAGTTTTGACTAGGAAGAACTGAATTATAGAAATCTATTATACATATTCAGTCTAGCTATTAAATGTTAAACCGGCTACTTATTTTTTTTTAAGGATTTCAAGATTAATTTTGACTAGGACAAATACAGCTTTAGATATCGTGAAATACAATTTCTACTAGTAAGAATGTCTTTTGGATATATTTAATTACCATTATGACTAGTAAGAATACAGTTTTTACTAGGAGAAATGCTATTTGAGATATCTAAAATATAATTGTAGATAGTCAATCAACCCTTTTATGTTAAAATGGCGTCTTATCTACCTGTCACCAGATATCCATAACATATTTATGTATATCTGTAATTGTATTGTTCCTAGTCATAGTACTAATTGCAGATATCTGAAATTACATTTTTACTAGTAATAATATGAATTGTGGATATCCATAATTCCATTTGTCCTAGTAACAATGAATTAATGGATATACTAAAGGTAATTACGGAGGTCTGGAATGATTTTTTAATTTTGGATATCTAAAATGGTAGTTTGTCCTAGTAAGAACTGCATTGTAGATATCTGAAAGAGTACATCCTCCTAATAAGAATTCTATTGCATATATCCAGAATGTTGGTTTTAGATATCCAGAATGCAGTTACTGATATCCAAAACTAAAAGCCCAATACACATGAATGGGAAAAGTGACGTCATTCCTCCTAGGAAGAATGACGTTTCGGATATCTCAAATGACAGTTCCTCTTAGGAGGAATGTCATTATGGATATCCGAAAGTTAGTTTTGACTAGGGAGAACTGAATTATAGATATCTACTATACACATCCAGTCTAGCGATTAAATGTTAAAACGGCTTGCCATAACAGTACTGGGTTTGGAGATGTTTTATATTGAATCAACTTGGTTTGTGTTTGTTTACAAGCTAAAATAGTGACTTTGAGAGCTGTTTTACAGTACAATGTAATCTTTATTTCTTGTCCACCTTTGGAGTTACATCATGGCAAGGTAACTACACAACCCAAACCTCTACCAATGTGGTCCTGCCCTTTAAGTAGAGTACTTGAGTAAATATACTAACACCACTGGTTGTTGTAATGTCTCTTAGTCCATACCGTTTAGAGAAGAAATCTTTGTGTATAAAAGGTGTCTAAGATGACACCTCAGAAAAGCCCTTTTGGAGTTTGCGAGAGAGAGGCTGCTAGTATTAATAAAGGTTGTCTATCCTTTCACACTTTGTGGGAACATATTTTCCATAACAACCTGATATTGATTCACTACAGTAGCGAAAATGTCTATCTGTATCTATTTGTTTATGTCTGTATCAAAAAGATATAGATGAGCAAAATACTTGAGGACAACACAATTTGAAAAGAAAAAAGAAATGGACACACACACACACACACACACACACACACACACACACACACACACACACACACACACACACACACACACACACACACACACACACACACACACACACACACACACACACACACACACACAATTTGAAAAGAAATGGACACACACACTGTCATGATCCAAAACATATTTTGTCAAGATTTTCACCCTGAAACACAACAAGGAGGCTCACATCTGACTTTTAAAATGCTCCAATGTTTATTCAGAGCAGCAACAGAACTATTGTCTGAATAAAATTGGAGCATTTTAAAGGTGAGTTGCGAGCCTTCCTTCTTTGTGTTTCATGATTACGCTTGTTTTGCATTTTTGGCTCTACTCCAAAGACTGCAGGAGGATGTGTGTTATTTTGAGTTAGATTTTTCACCTTGAGCATAAAATTGAGATGACCCATCACCATGCAGGGCCAGGCCGCTTCAAGTGTTATTATGACTCTGTTGTTATGACTGTATTGTTATTATGTCTGGTAGAGTGTTTTCCATACAGTATGCATCATCATGTCAAAGCGGGGCTGTCGGCATCCTGCAGGGTGTCTGGCTCCGTGCTAGATGTGTGTCGTATTTCGTCCAAGGCGTCATTTCCACAGACTAATCTTAGTCAATATCATGGGGGGGCTTGGCTGATCGTAGAGCTAGACTGATATCGTGGCTGTCCAGGTGGAAAGCTCATTATGTCCCAAAATGTTACTTTTCAGGAAATGAAAAGAAGAAAACCTGTGTTCCCAATGGATAAGTTAAATTATAAGGGGTGGTTGTATTTTGTCTCCCTGCTCTTCTATTGAGACATTTAGATTGTGTCAAAGGTCATGTCTCATCTGGACACAAGATCTGACCTGTTGGTCAAGATTCAATTTATCCTGTGTTCAATTCACGCCGTGGGCGCTGGAGGCGGGTCTTCTCCTCCGCATCATCAGCGCCCATACCCGAGGTGGGGTTGGCGAAAGGGCCTACACTGTGTGGAGTTTGCATGTTCTCCCTGTGTCTCCTAGGGTAGTTAATAGCCTCACAAAAACATGTAGTAATCACATGTCCGTTCTCTCAGGACTATACTGTAGATCAGGACTATTCAACTAGCAGGGGCCAAAGTTGTGAAATGACTTGAAGTCGGGAACCGTGACAAGACTGTGACAACAAAAATGAACAATGTTCATGGTTAACCATTTGACCGTTTGTTGTGTGCTATAGGTCTGATAGGACACATCAATGGACATATTGTGTCCATTATGGTAACATATTAGGGCCTGCTTCATCCTGCATTCATGCATTTTGATTTGTGATAAGATCATTTCTGTGCCAGTCCTTTATAGTGCACAGGCTTTGATTTTGATATTAACCCTTTAAGACCGGGAACGCATCTGTGTGTCATTTTAAGATTTCTTTGGCTATTCAAAAATAGCAGATCTACAAGCTCAGAGCTTGCATTTTTTCAAAAATATTCGCTTTAAAAAAAATACATATTCAAAGATTTGCTAAAATTTTGTGCAAATCTTTGAATATGTGTTATTTTTAACACATCGCGTGCCAGTCGCGTAGATCTACGCCAAACGATTTAAAGCCGCAGTGTGCCAGTCGCGTAGATCTACGCGACTCGCATTTCCCATGTTAAATCGAAAAAGTGCACATTCCGGAATTTTTTTCGACCCATTTCCGGTTCCGGGGCCGACCGGAAACGGAATAAAGCTGGTTCCGGTTTTTTCGCTCGCATCCGTTTCCTGTCTGGGCGTCAGCTTAGAATCGATTTATCTCCCTTCTGGTTTTCCTCGCCGCATCGTCCTGTCTAACGTTCTCGCCTGTAACTTCAAAATGGCGGCACGGATCGACTCGCAGTTTTCGCTGTTTGTTTTTCACGGATCCCGTGTTTGTGTCGAACCAAATGAACGCGGATTTTAAACGGATTTAGCGGGGGCTATGACGACATGAAAAAAACAAAAAAACAACAAAAAGAGCTTGGCACTGGTAGGTACATTATGAGATTAACCTCTGGCGTTCTTAAAGCAAACATTTTTAACTATTATTGAATATAAAATGAGCAATATATTTATAATGGTTTGGCGATGAATTGGATCTGCTTTTAGGTACTCTGATAAAGCGCATCTTCCAACCATAGAGACTCCGAATCCCCCCGTACATAAACAGCAGATCCAAAACAACAGGTGGTAGCTGGTGTGGTGGCGGGTGAGCAGCAATTTAGCAAGACGGCAGTGACAGCAGCAGCAATAGCATGAGCGCAGCAAAAGCAAGCAGGATGAGAAGTGCAAACTTCCAGCTTAAATAGAGCGTTCTGAGAATGAAATGAGTGTGATTGGATAAGTGGATGTGAATGTGGAGCCGAGGCGGTCCAATGGTTCGGCTGCCAACAACTGCACTGAGTTCTTTGGCAGAACTTGCTCTGCGCATGGCTGTGCCAGGCGCGACGCTCATTGACTAACACTATACCTTTTCATGTTCAGCTGGGTGTTGGAGCAGTGGAGCCCGTGCAGTAAGATGTGTGGGAAGATGGGCTACCAGTCCAGGACGGTGCAGTGCATGCAGACCCTGCACAACGGCATCAACAGGGCGGTTCACACCAAGCACTGCACCGAGCCCCGGCCCGAGATGAGACGCACCTGCAACCACACAGCCTGCCCTGCTCAGTGGAGGACAGGGGCCTGGTCCCAGGTCAGTGATGTCATGTGACCCTCTTTCCATCTCCCACCACCACAGATATGCCCCAGATATGTGAGCATTGTAACTTGGGACTATAACACGTTCCTAAGTAACTACTTTTTGCAGTAACTAGTAGAGTAACTAGTTACTCTTTCCAATTCAATAATGCAGTTACAAACATTTTAATGGTCTCGTTGGTCTCGCTTGTGACAACTTCAGAGGATTAAAGCTTTACAATATTCACAGAATGTGTGAAATATTCAGGGAGTTACTTCACTGACCTACTGGCAGCATGTACAAGAAATGTGGTGCTGAGTGATCCAGTGGTTTGCATGATTATGAAAACCACCAGACAAACACACACACACACACACACACACACACACACACACATGCAAAGTTGCACCGTATTCAAAATCTAGAAAGTAACAAGTAACTAAAGTTTTTAAACAATTGTAGTGGAGTAAAAGTACAATATTTGCCTCTGAGAAGTAGTGGCGTAGAAGTAAAAGTACTGAAATTTTGAAATACTCCAGTAAGGTAAAAAATACCTCAAAATTGTACTTAAGTACAGAACCTGAGTACATGTACTTAGTTACTTTACACCACTGGTAATGAATACAGGCATCTGAACTGGCCACGAAGACCATTGCATTTCTCACACAAACTACTTATTGTATACAGTAAAATCCTTAGCTTTAACTCGGAAGAGTGTACAGATGGAGCTAAATGGACCCGATGGATTTTATCGCGTGCGGCCAACTTTCCGAAAACCCTCTCTCAGAGTTAACAGTAGCTGTAACTTGGCCGTCATTATGTCTTTTCAGGCATGGAATTACCTACAGCATTATTTGCATAGGGCTGTAATTTTGTTAACCTTGTCAATCAAAAGAGTATTCAGGACATAAATGGTACACGTCCTGCCTTTTTCATGGGCTAATGGTCTACAGTGGGTGCAATCAAATAGTTTGGAAGCTGCTGATGCTGTCTCTGCCATATAATTTGGGGCATTATGCCACATGTTTATGCATTTATTTCATATTTACATGTCGATTTAAGCACTGACATTTCTGTCAGACATACTCTGGTATATGTGAAGGGTCTAACAGGGCTATAAACTAATTTTGTGTAAAAAAAAAAAATTGGGGGAAAAAAAGCTTTTCTCCTTTTCCTGAACAATGGGCACCAGCGAAATGACATTTGTACACTCAAGTTATAAGGGGTAATTAAAACGTTTGAGAACAAATGGTTTAAAGGCACACTTTGGGATATTATACTAGGTTTGACATTTGGGGCTCTGTCTGCATGCTTACAGGCCGTTCGTCGGTGTCTCCCCTCACCAATGAAATGGCAGAGAATTCCACATTGAAGGACGAAGGTGTGCACCAGAGAGTCGCTGAAAACCCTGTCCATAAAATCTCTTCCAGTAAGTCAACACACCATTCTATGTGGGGAAATTATGTCAAAGTCTGGGTCTAACCATTTGTGCTCACACACAAAGGAGACTCTTTCTGTCTCCTACCAGAACCCACTGCTGGTCATCAAATTGGCTTAGGAATACGACAAAAACAAAAAAAATATCCATGAATTCAAGTCTCCATGGGGTGAGTAATGGATAGAAAAAAACGTAATTTGGGGGGTGAACTATCCCTTTAATAAGAATTGTATTTTCAAAAGTGTGTTGCTAGGTTATATTGCTTAGTGCCCAAATGTACAATATTGGTAGAGACAATAATAATGGTATTTTTTAATGTGTGTTGCTAGGTTATAGTGCTTAGTGCACAAATGTACAATATTGGCAGAGACAATAAAGAATGGTATTTTTAAGAGTTTGTAATAATACTCCGCTCTTGTCTCCAGATGAGCCATGTCTGGGAGACAAATCCATTTTCTGTCAAATGGAGGTCCTCGCTCGCTACTGCTCCATCCCCGGGTACAACGAGCTGTGCTGCGAGTCCTGCAACAAGAAGGAGGGCGACACCACGCTCGACCCCGACCTCCACACGGAACCTGACACCACCTCCACTCAGTACAACCCCACTGCCTCACCCGCCTCACCCCCCTCGCTGCCCTCCACCACCACCCAGAGCCCGCCACAAACCACTAAGGCCGCGGGCAGGCGGCTTCGCTCCACCGCCCAGGGGCTGACCACCGCCGCTTCTGCTGTCACCCAACACCGCCAGAGCTCCGCCGAAGCTTCGCCATCATCCACGGGTGCCGTCGTCGCGCGGTATCAAGAAGACTCACCCCAAAACCAACTCACCCCAGAGGTAGGAAAACTCACCCCGGAAGACTCACCCCAGAGGTAGGAAAACTCACCCCCAAGATTTTCAGGGGTAGGAACACTCACCCCAGGACCTGAGAAAACTCACCCCGGAAGACTCACCCCAACTTTGTGGAAAACTCACCCCAATGTTTTAAAAAAGATGTTGTTCAATTACATTTAGCTAATTAAAGTGCTTTAAATACAAGGTAGATTTCATCAGAAAAGTGAACAAGGAATGCAAATAGCAAATAGCATGGTCATTTGCTATGTGTCTCCAGCTCCACACCTTGCCCCATCCACCTATTAGATATCAAACAATGAATCATTTAGTGGAATGGGATATTAGTGTTAAGTGGTCAACCCCCCTCCTCCCCTTCACTCCTGTGCCCCCCATCAAACAAATTTCAGTGCGTGTATGGCCAGGTAGGAACCCAGAGAAGTGAACATTCCAATGTCAAATTATGTTGTTAAATTACATTTAGCTAATTAAAGTGCTTTAAATACAAGGTAGATTTCATCAAAAAAGTGAACATTCCAATGTGTATAATGCAAACAAATACTAACTTAAAGAAAAATGAAGAAAAACTCCAGTGAAGGTAAAACACAGGTATAATGTTTTGTTTTCTGTGTGAACACATTTGTGAGAAAAGCTTTTGGTAAGCATTATTGAACTTTAGTTACTATTAGATATACATTTCACTATTGTAAAACATGCATTAAACACTTTCCCCTATTTTTACCTAGGATATTTAGTTACCTACTACTTTGCTGGTATAAATGATAACATTATAGAACATTGCATTGCACACATGCATTGTTTGAGAACTTTAGTTTTTAGAAATTGTAAAACATGCATTAAACACTTTTCCCTATTTTTACCTAGGATATTTAGAGGGGAAAGGTTAAACCCACCCTACTTTACACCATTGAGTTTTTCTGGGGTGAGTTTTCCTACCCCCGGGGTGAGTGTTCCGGGGTGAGTTTTCTCAGGTCCTGGGGTGAGTTTACCCACCCCCCGGGGTGAGTGTTCCTACCCCCGGGGTGAGTTTTCCTTTTTCAGTTGGGGTGAGTTTGTCTTGGGGTGAGTCTTCTTGTATTCCGTCGCGCAGCCCCAGGGTCCCGCCGGTGACTCCTTCTCCTCCTCCCCCTCCGTGGCGGGAGGAGTCGGGAAGGGACGCCACTCGGACCCGGGGACTCTCCTCCTACCTCCAGGGCCCACAGCAGACTCCACCAGCGGAGGTGCATCTAAAGAGCACAGTCCTCCGAACAGCACTTTAGGCCCAGCCGCTGGCAGGTCAAAAAGGGACGCTTTAGGATCCGAGAGGGACTCGACTCACAACAGAAGCCTGTCTGTCCCGACATGAACGAACGCTGATTCATCCTGTGAATGTGCTGCTCAGCAATACAGCTTCTGCAGGGTTCGATTTGCTGTGGGGGGGGTCATTCTTTTCTTTTTTTTTTGCCGGTGGGGATATGTTTTATCCCTGCCTCTGGTCAGACTGTATTCAATGCATGCATTTCTTTTAGGGAAATGTAGACTGATACATTTGATATATTTATGTTTGATAATATCACAATTTGACAATTACATTTTTATTTTCTCCAAAGAATTTGAAAATGGCTGATCTACAAGCTTGAGGTTTGTAGATTTGCTATTTAACTATTTGTTGTACGGTGAATTATTCCACGTATAGAGGGCTTATACGTGGTCAAGAAAATCTCTCCCCCCTCTGTGTTTTTTTTTCTTTCTTTTACAAATCGAACCCTGGAGCTCCTCCTTTTGCAGCATCTGATGGACTTACACTATTGCTGCAAGAATAACGAAAAGTTTGAAGATTTTTTTAATTTTATTTTTTACTTTTTTTGCCCCCATGCCAGTGGACTTAAACCAGTGATGGTTACCTCAGCAAAACTGCAGCTCTGTGCACTTTGCACTGCGTTGCTCTGCTCCTTTCTGCTTCACATATGAAATGGAAGAAATATAAAATAACAACAAAAAAAGAAGGTGCTGTAAAAATAAAATGACTACGAGAACATGTTCAAATAAATGTGACGACTGCATTTCTACCATGTATGTTTTGATGTGTGTACAGTTGTATAAGCCTGTTGTTCCAAGTGCATTAGAACTACTATTGATTTTATATTGTGAACCTATTGTGGTGTCATGGACATTAAAAACCGGGATTCCCAACCTGTGGGCCAGGGCCCACTAGGGGGGGCCGTGACGATATCGCAAGTGGGTCCCACAATAATTGGTATAACACTACGATTTTAATGATAATATTTTAAAAAAATATATATATTTTTTAAGGGATAGTTCACCCAAAATAAATCACCCCATGGAGGCTTGAATTCATGGATATTTTTTGTATTCCTAAACCAATAATTTGATGGCCAGCGGACCGGTAGGGAGCGGTTCCGGTAGGAGACACAAAGGAGAAATTGTGTGTCTCCTACTGGAACCGCTGCCGGTCATCGAATTATTGGCTTAGGAATGCAACAAAAACAAAAAAAATATCCATGAATTCAAGTCTCCATGGGGTGACTAATCGAGGTGACTAATCGATTGAAAAGTCATTTTGGGGGTGAACTATCCCTTTAAAACTTTGGGATACCGATAGATGAGAACTTGAAGTCGGAAAACACAATCGAATGATTGATCATTAAGATAAATATCCTCGTAAAATGCACGTTGGCCCACCCATCTCACCTTGAGTGGTCTGACCACTTAATTGAGATGGGTGGGCCACAAACAAGATTTTCAAGTGGGCCCTGATCCAGAAAAGGTTGGGAACCCCCCTGCGCTAAAAACACATTTTAGGGGAGGAGTGTCGCACAGTTGAGCGAACAGCAAAATCCAGAGTGTTAATTTAACTCTGACAGTGTGAAAACAAAAATAAACTCCTTTTTTTTTGACAGTGTGGGGTCGTTAAACATTGCTCCTAGCAGACAATACAACTTCGTCTCGGTGCTTCCCAAATCCCGTCTGTTTGCAAGCCAACCCCACTGAAAATAGTACAAAGTACAAAGTATTATTTGAACTCTGAAAGTGTATACATTTATACCCAAACGGACCATTTGGATACCTTTTGTGCACTTGTACATTTGTACACAAGTCACAAATTGAAAAATGAACACTGAGGACTTTACTGTGCAGCATGCCCTTTTGCCTGTGTGGAAGTCAGTCGGATATGCTTTAAAACTAAAAAAAAAATAGAAGACAAAAAAAAAGAAAGAAAAGAAACTCATAATGGTATTTTTTTTGTTACTGATATATTTTTCAAATAATATTGTATATAATGTAAATGTTGCCAAGTTATGATAAAGAAATTGAGAACCAACAACATAATGGAAAGTATTTTGCAATTGAGAAAAACAGACAATGATGTAAGTTTACAGAATGTGGTTAGACCAGTGTCATTCTGTGCAAGTTGGTATTACACCATTCCTGTATTGCAGTTCATAACATCATTATGTATTGTATAGTTCTTGTATATACGTACATGAATGAAAGCTTTAAATGTTAATATTTATTGAATTTTTAAATGGTATGGATACAAAAGTTAAAAAAAAACTATGTTTGAAGATATATTGAGATGTTTTGTTTTAATTTCAACCTTTTTAACGGTCTATAATTTAATACTGTACTGTACTTAGAGGTATTAAAAACAGGTAAGCACCGATAGATAACAGGTAAGAAAACATACTAAGCAGAGAAGGCACCATAGAAAACAGATCAGCTCTGCCGTAGAAAACAGGTAAGTAAGTGCACCATAGTAAGCACCATAGAAAACAGGTAGGCACCATAGATGGCAGGTAAGCACCATAGGAAGCACCATCGATGTGATCATCTATGTCATCTATGGTGCTTCCTATGGTACTTCCCTGTCTTCCATGGTGCTTACTATGGTGCTTCCCTAATATCTAATATCTACGCAGTGATATTAGTCTGGAATCTCTGTGGTCCCTCACAACTTCGGAGGGAGAGAAGTCCAGTCTGGAACCAGGCTATTGTCAATGGCAATGGACATTTAAAGGGAAAAAAGTACAAACTTTGGCAGGCTACTAGTCCCCCAAAAACCTGTTAGGAGTACGTTTCAGGCAATTTAAAGTTGATTGGTAGTGACTTTTTTTTTTGGTCCCTAACATTCATCGAGCTCTGGACTTAGTCATTTTTTTTCCGTTTCGGTAGTGACACTACCGAAACGAAAAAAAAAAAAAATCCCCCAAAAACCTGTTAGGAGTACGTTTCAGGCAATTTAAAGTTGATTGGTAGTGACTTTTTTTTTGGTCCCTAACATTCATCGAGCTCTGGACTTTGTACATTTTTTTCCGTTTCGGTAGTGACACTACCGAAACAAAAAAAAAAAAAAAATCCCCCAAAAACCTGTTAGGAGTACGTTTCAGGCAATTTAAAGTTGATTGGTAGTGACTTTTTTTTTGTCCCTAACATTCATCGAGCTCTGGACTTAGTACATTTTTTTCCGTTTCGGTAGTGACACTACCGAAACAAAAAAAAAATTGTTCCCCCAAAAACCTGTTAGGAGTACGTTTCAGGCAATTTAAAGTTGATTGGTAGTGACTTTTTTTTTGGTCCCTAACATTCATCGAGCTCTGGACTTAGTACATTTTTTTCCGTTTCGGTAGTGACACTACCGAAACGAAAAAAAATAATTGTTCCCCCAAAAACCTGTTACGTTTCAGGCAATTTAAAGTTGATTGGTAGTGACTTTTTGTTTGGTCCCTAACATTCATCGAGCTCTGGACTTAGTACATTTTTTTCCGTTTCGGTAGTGACACTACCGAAACGAAAAAAAAAAATCTTCCCCCAAAAACCTGTTAGGAGTACGTTTCAGGCAATTTAAAGTTGATTGGTAGTGACTTTTTTTTTGGTCCCTAACATTCATCGAGCTGTGGACTTAGTACATTTTTTTCCGTTTCGGTAGTGACACTACCGAAACAAAAAAAAATTGTTCCCCCAAAAACCTGTTAGGAGTACGTTTCAGGCAATTTAAAGTTGATTGGTAGTGACTTTTTTTTTGGTCCCTAACATTCATCGAGCTGTGGAGTTAGTACATTTTTTTCCGTTTCGGTAGTGACACTACCGAAACGAAAAAAAAAAAATTCCCCCCCAAAACCTGTTAGGAGTACGTTTCAGGCAATTTAAAGTTGATTGGTAGTGACTCTTGTGACTTTCGTTTCGGTAAAATAAATTTTACCGAAACGAAAATTACCAAAAAACTCTAAATTGCCTGAAACGTACTCCGAACAGGTTTTTGGGGGGACGACTTTGGCCTCCACACTTAGTGTTTTTTTCGGATTTAACTTTCGTTTCGGTAGTGACACAATGGTGTCACTACCGAAACGATTTTTTCCAGAGTCCAGAGCTCGATGAATGTTAGGGACCAAAAAAAAAGTCACTACAAAGTACTACCAATCAACTCTAAATTGCCTGAAACGTACTCCTAACAGGTTTTTGGGGGGACGATTTTTTTTTTGGCCTCCACACTTAGTGATTTTTTCGGATTTAACTTTCGTTTCGGTAAAATACATTTTACCGAAACGAAAATTACCAATCAACTTTAAATTGCCTGAAACGTACTCCTAACAGGTTTTTGGGGGAACAATTTTTTTTTCGTTTCGGTAGTGACACCATTGTGTCACTACCGAAACCGAAAAGAAATTACTAAGTCCAGAGCTCGATGAATGTTAGGGACCAAAAAAAGTCACTACAAACTCTACTACCAATCAACTCTAAATTGCCTGAAACGTACTCCTAACAGGTTTTTGGGGGGACGATTTTGGCCTCCACACTTAGTGATTTTTTCGGATTTAACTTTCGTTTCGGTAAAATAAATTTTACCGAAACGAAAATTACCAATCAACTCTAAATTGCCTGAAACGTACTCCTAACAGGTTTTTGGGGGGACAATTTTGGCCTCCACACTTAGTGATTTTTTCGGATTTAACTTTCGTTTCGGTAGTGCCAAACTTTCGTTTCGGTAGTGACCCAATGGTGAAAAAAGAAAATGTACTAAGTCCAGAGCTCGATGAATGTTAGGGACCAAAAAAAGTCACTACAAACTGTACTACCAATCAACTCTAAATTGCCTGAAACGTACTCCTAACAGGTTTTTGGGGGGACGATTTTGGCCTCCACACTTAGTGATTTTTTTCAGATTTAACTTTCGTTTCGGTAAAATAAATTTTACCGAAACGAAAATGACCAATCAACTCTAAATTGCCTTAAACGTACTCCTAACAGGTTTTTGGAGGGACGATTTTGGCCTCCACACTTAGTGATTTTTTCGGATTTAACTTTTGTTTCGGTAGTGCCAAACTTTCGTTTCGGTAGTGACCCAATGGTGAAAAAAGAAAATGTACTAAGTCCAGAGCTCGATGAATGTTAGGGACCAAAAAAAGTCACTACAAACTGTACTACCAATCAACTCTAAATTGCCTGAAACGTACTCCTAACAGGTTTTTGGGGGGACGATTTTGGCCTCCACACTTAGTGATTTTTTCGGATTTAACTTTCGTTTCGGTAAAATAAATTTTACCGAAACGAAAATTACCAATCAACTCTAAATTAACAGCTCCTAATAGGTTTTTGGGGTTTTCAGGAAAATCTTGGAGTGAGACTCATCAGGGACGCACACATGAACGCAATTCTTAAAATATAAAACTCTCTATTTAGCTGTCTTGGGGTCTTCTTTCATTTGTATCAGTCATTTCCATCAAACAATATATGTGAAGAGGGTGAATTGCGTGACTCTCACTCTCAAAGGGTGAGACTTGGCAGCTCTGTAAAAGACAGTCAGACCTCTGTACCCTGCACGGTTTAACTGCTTCAGTAAATCTGAGACTCCTTGGACCATGTCATTCACTCATCTCTCCATCGCAGCTTCTTCAGAAGTATGGTCCACTATATGGTTATAGTATGCATGCTCTTCAGTGAAAGATCACAGCCAGCTACAAACATGAAAAAACACCTATAGTGTAGGTATATTTTGCTTGTTACGGGGCCAGAGCTCAGCTCTGGACCTGTTTTGTTATTGGCAGTATTCTGTCACTTCTTCTTCTTCTTCTTCTGCCACTTTTCGCAGTTCTGGCTGAACCGTGCAGTCGCTTTTTACGAAACTCGGCCATATGGTAGATGGTCATGAAAAACGATCAAGAAATAATTCTCACAATCTTTCGTCCAAAGGTGGCGCTATAGCACTCAATTGAAAATGGCAACTTTGAACAGGTACAACTCATGCCCTGTTTGACCTAGAGCCATGAAACTTGGATACACATATGCGTCTCCTCATGCTGAACAACTTTCACCCTCTGACTTTTGACCTCTGACCTTTAGATCTCCCACCATTCTGAATTATATGAAAAACAGTCATTGGCTCCTAACTTCTGCATTTTTTCACTTATGGAAAATCCGCTCCCTATTTTATGTCGGCAGAGGTCCAAAGTTCAAGTGTTAAACGTTTCGTGCAGATTGCTCCAAAATCCCAGGATTCCATAGATTTTAACTATTGCAGTTTTATGAAAATTATTCATCTGCGCCTAAAACATACATGCAGACTCACATTTCTTTGAAACTTTGCAGAAATGTACAGGGTCATTCTAAATATCACTGAAACCAATCTTACTCCAATTCGCCAAAAGGGGGCGCTATAGCAATTTTTTGAAAAGGCAGACTTTAAACAGGCATAAGTCATGCCTCGTTTGGCCGAAAGTCGTGAAACTTGCTTACACATGTGCCTTGACTCATGAGGAACACACGTATCGATTTGACCATTAAGCTCCGCCCTTAGATTTTCCGCAATTTTGAGCAGTTTGAAAAATACTTGTTTTTGCCAGTTCTGGCTTAACCGTGCATACGCTTTTACGAAACTCGGCCATATGGTAGATGCTCATGAAAAATAGAAAAAAAATAAAAAAATAGAAATAATTCTCACACTCATTCGTCAAAGGGTGGCGCTATAGCACTCAATTGAAAGTGCCAACTTTGAACAGGTACAACTCATGCCATTTCTTTGAAACGTTGCAGTAATGTAGAGAGTCATTCCAAATATCACTGAAACCAATCTCACTCCAATTGGCCAAAGGGGGGCGCTATAGCAATTTTTTGAAAATTCAAACTTTAAACAGGCAAAAGTCATGCCTCGTTTGGCCGAAAGTCGTGAAACTTGCTTACACTTGTGCCTTGACTCATGAGGAACACATCTATCGCTTTGACCAGTAAGCTCCGCCCTTAGATTGTCCGCAATTTTGAGCAGTTTGAAAAACACTTAAACCCAGGATTTTTCAGCTATTTGCGTGAAACTGTATCATCTGTGTGATCTCCTTTTTCACAGTTACTTGTCTGTTAGGCCAATGGCGTCTCCCTTAAATGAATGCCTCACAATCTCAAGGTCACCAGTTCAAGCCTCACTTGATACAGACTTAATTTAAGTTGAATTGCAAACAACATGACTGTATCAATGAATACATGTGCAAATGGTAAAGATAACCTGAAATGCTTATTTGAGAGTACGTTTTTTCAACGTATGACATACTTCATTCTGAAAATAGCTGATCTACAATCTCACAACTTTTCATGGTTTGTGAGCTTGTAGATCGGCTACTTTCACTAGTTTTGGTTCTGAGGAGATGTACAATTTCTTCATTGGTACTGTAAATGGTTTGTGAACGAGTGATCTTAGTGTTAGTGAAACAGGGGCTTGGTTCATGAAAGAAGGCAAGAGTTTATGATCTTCAACAGACAATATCAGCCTGGACAAAGCTATAGCACTATAGGTAGTGTTGCAGCCTATTAGTCTGAAGGTTGAGAGTTCGAATCCTGTTAATGGCAGTAGGTTGAGATGTTCAATCAAACCATTATGTTTCCATCTCTCTCTCTCATCAATCTATTGTTTCCATGTCACTCTCTCTCTCTTCAATCTATTCCGTTTCCATGTCTCTCTCTCTCTCTCTATTCACTGGCCCCGTATTATCGCTGCTTGCAGCTATATTTGATCTTATTTTTGTTTGGTTCTTCCCACGCTTTGTTTCGATGTCCCACGTCCTAATTGATTGATTAGCTCCTGCTGTGTGTCCCCTCAGCACCTTTAGTTTATGTCAGGTGAGGTGTGTGTTTGGGCAGCCTGGCATTCAGTGAGAGAATGGGGGTGAGCTAGGCTCAATATTTTGAGTTTGGGTTTGAACCCCTAACCTCTGGTTTGAGAAGCAACATCTCTAGCTCAGGGGTGAGGAACTCTGATAATGGAGAGGGACACTATATTTCCACACTCACTATGCCATTCTATGTCACACAAAAGTTGAGACGCGTTTTGAGCTTGTAGATCGGCTATTTTTGCTATTTTTTTTATTGGAATCTTGATTTTTCTTTGCTATTTTTGAATTGGGATCCTGAAAAGTAACATTTGTATTTAATTTGAAATGCATTTAGTTATACTTATGTTAACCATATGAACTTAAATAAAAATACATTGGACATAAAAAGACAATAGAATTTTAATACTAGTCATCAAGCTACTAATATAGACTGAAGTAGTTAAAGTGGGTCATGTTTGCATGTTTGGAATTGTAACAGCTGAAATCAATGATATATCAGTATTCTGATATTAACCTGCGAGCCGCATTAAGTGAGGGTGGGGGCCGCATGTGGCCCCCGGGCCGCTAGTTGCCCATGTATGCTCTAACTGCACCACTGGGGTTTCTTAGTTGTCTGTCTACTGTCTTGTATGCTCTTCAGCAGTGGTGGGAGAAGTAAAGCCCAGCATCCCTATTCTGGGGGCGAACATTCGTCAAAAATAACAGATTTACAAGCGCACAACGTGTCAACGTGTTGTGAGCTTGTAGATTGACAATTATTAGTGAAGAGATTTGGTGTAGGTGGTAACAAGGCAAGCGGGAAAGTAAAGTTGCAACTTTACTAAGAATAGAGGGTTTAAGTCAAAATATCAATACCACAATGTAGAAATATACTGTGCATCTAAATTCTAAAAGGATAAGTATTTCCTTCCCATCTGAATGTTTCATGTCTCTGTGGCTCAAGAGATGTGTCACTGTTTATGAACCGAATATTTTAAGGTTCAAAGCTCCTAAAGAACATTTTCACTGTCCATCCTAATTCTAAAAGGTGGGTTAAGTATTACGTCCTCCAATGCATTTTCTATGCCAGCGTAGCTCAAGAGATTAATCCAGGGTTTATAAACGTAAGATTTAGGATTCAAAGCTCCCATAGAACATCTTCATTGTCCATCTAAATCCTGAAAAGGTGGGTTAAGTATTATGTTCTCAGTTGCATCTTTCATGCCACCACGGCTTAAGAGAAAACTCTGGGGTTTATAAACCGAAGGTCTAGAGTTTGAAACTCCTGGAGCACATTTTCAGTGTCCATCTAAATTCTATAAGGTGGTTTAAGTATTACGTTTCCATTTAGATTTTCTGAACCTGTGTGGCTCAAGAGATAAATACAGGGTCTGAAAGCAGAAGATATGGGGTTCAAGGCTCCTGAAGAACATTTTCTCTGTCCATCTAAATTCTAAAAGGTGGTTTAAGTATTACGTTCTCTTTGAAACATATATCCCTGTGTGGCTCAAGAGATAAACACAGGGTCTGAGAGCAGAAGGTTTGGGGTTCAAACCTCCTGAAGAATATTTTCACTGTCCATCTAAATTCTATATGGTAGGCTAAGTATTACGTTCTCTTTGCGATATATATACTTGTGTGGCTCAAGAGATAAACACAGGGTCTGAAAGCAGAAGGTTTGGGGTTCAAGGCTCCTGAAGAACATTTTCTCTGTCCATCTAAATTCTATATGGTAGGTTAAGTATTATGTTCTCTTTGTGACATATATACCTGTGTGGCTCAGGAGATAAACACAGGGTCTGAAAGCAGAAGGTTTGGGGTTCAAGGCTCCTGAAGGACATTTTCTCTGTCTAAATTCTGAAACATCTAAATTCTATACGGTGGGTTAAGTATGACGTTCCCAATTGTAACTTCCATGCCAGCGTGGCTTAAAAGATAAATACGTGGTTCATAATACCAGGGTTCCTGGTTCAAAGCTCACTCAAAACAACTCAAACAACAACTAAATAAAAACTGAAAGGGTAAAACAACTAAAATGAAACAGTGATCAATACAAAAACTGGTGATGGAAAAAAAACACTAAACAATAAAAAAAACAATAAACAATAAAAAAAAACTCAAACAACTTAATGTGAAAAAACAGAGCCTATAAAATAAAAAATAAAAACCTTTGCATAATATGTACATTTATTAAGCTCCTCCCCCTGGGGGTGGGCTCCCTCCATGCTCCTCCCTCTCCTACCGGATTCTTAAGCTCCTCCCCCTGGAGGTGGGCTCCCTCCATGCTCCTCCCTCTCCTACCGGACCTAAAAGAGGGCGTGAGGAGGGAGGCGGGCTACATCCATGCTTCTCGCCTTAAAAAGACCGAAAATTGAGATCTTCCCTGACCAAGATTCAAACCCACAACCATCCGCTTGTGAAGCCTATGCTTTTCTCTTGCACCACCAGGCCTTTCACACTAATTGGGATTTGGAGGTCATATTTAAAGTTAAAACGAGAGGTGATGGGTCAAAAGATGAAAATCCACAGCGAACACCTCTACCCCTGACAGAATGACTGAATCTACTAGATACACCCTCTGATGATCAGGGAAAGGGTTCATTGTGACACAACTGAGATTTAGGTTGTTTAAAACCATCTGTTAGAAAACGTGACTGAGTCTGAACCCAGATTTACACTTTCATTGAAAGCAAACAGAGAGATGTTTCTTAATGTTTTTAAGAAACATTACACAAGATATTTTGTCTTGTGTATTTGGCTTGCAGTTGCTTGTGTATGTATTTTGATGCTTTTTTGTGTGTATTTTAACTGTTGTACAGCACTTTGGTCAGCCTTTGGTTGTTTTTAAATGTGCTCTATAAATAAAATTGACTTGACTTGACTTGACTTGACTTGACTTAATGTCATAAAAATGCATACCCTTTTTGTCATTTATAAATTCCTTAGTTTGAGATGATCAAAGCTATAGCAGTGTTGGTGTTAAATCAAGTAGGCTACATTGTTCTCACTTTGGACTGGACGTTAAAAAATATGTCTGTGTGTTCAACTATAGTTCCTCAAACAGTGCTGTATTATGACTACAGATCCTCTTTGATTAGCTGAATTAAGTTTAAAAAAATACCACTTTGCACTCATGGCATGCAGCATATCAATCAAATCAATGATAGGCCGAGCTCCATACTTCGTTTTGAGGTATTCTAGTGACTCAGGGATAACACATTACGTAAGTTGAATCCAACCACTTTAATGTAATTTATTTATTGCAACAACCAACCAAAAGTGTTGCAAACGGCTGAGTTTGTAACAAAATGAGGAAACTCACAAACAAAGAACGTTTAAATTATTTTATTAAAACTAACACACACACACACACACACACAGTATACATATACATATACATATACATATATATATATATATATCGGTAACCGGTGTCCCTCAGGGCTCAATACTAGTGTATTTTCTGTTTTGTGTTATTGTGGGGAAAGCTTTGGCTGAAAATAGCCGATCGACAAGCTCACAACGTGTCGTAGTGAGCTTGTCGATCGGCTATTTTCTGCTAAAGCTATACCCACAATACGGATGCTGGGGTGATTAACAGTGCTTATAGGGCAAGACCACTTGGTAGACGTTTGGGTTGTGTAGTTACCTTGCCATGATGCATCTCAAAAGGTGGGCAAGAAATCTAAAATAATTGCTCCATTGATAATTAAAAATATGCTCCTCATTGAATTACATTGTATGCTTAAACAGCTCTCAAAGTCACTTTTAGCACAAACGAACGCAAATAAAGTTGATTCAATCTAGATCACCAAACCCAGTACCGTTTGTTTTTTAAATAAAAATGCTAACATCCTGTTGATTTTGCTATTTTTATTAAAAAGAAAACCCGGACTGGATCCGCGGATCTGGATCTTCAAATGGTAAAATCAGCAGGAAGTTGACATTTTTATTAAAAAAAAAAAACAGTACTGGGTTTGGTGATGTTCTATATAGACTGAATCAGCTTTGTTTGTGTTCGTTTATGTGCTAAAAGCGTGACTTTGAGAGCCGTTTTACCGTACAATGTCAATGAGGAGCATATGTTGAATGATCAATTTCTATTCAATGGAGCAATTATTTAAGATTTCTTGTTCACCTTTGGAGTTACATCATTGCAAGGTAACTACACAACCCAAACCTCTACCAAAGTGGTCTTGTCCTTTAACAACCAAAATCCAAAAGGCTGGAGTGCTCCCAGTGAGCTTCATGGTGAGAGAGAGGACAAGAGTGAAGTCCAGCCACCTATTTTATAGAGGACAATCCAGGTGGGCCAGATCTCCACTGATGACACACTCCGCCCTCCAATCATTCTGAAACACATGACACATGGATAGTAACCATGACAACCACACCAGTTACCCTGACAATCCCCAGGGTTGTCACAACAATGAAATATAAAAATAGATAGCTGTGCTGTGAACAATTTAGGCTGACAAGAAGAAAGTATTTTTTTAATGACAGGACTGTATGGCATTTTGTTTATACTAAAGTATTGTATAGCTTCATTTTTTATGACACAGTACGAGTTTAGTATGACTTTTCTCATATACTATTGTGTCAATGTAGGAACTGAATTAATAACAAGGGAGCCCACCCCCAGGGGGAGGAGCTTAAGAAATTTAAATATTATGCAAAGTTTTTTTTTTGTGACATTATGGACTTTGTTTTTTCACATTGATGTGATTGAGGTATATATTGTTTTTCGTTTAGTGTTTTTTTTATTGTTTTCACCAGTTTGTATTGACCACAGTTTCATTTTAGTTGTTTTACCCTTTCAGTTCGTATTTAGTAGTTGTTTGAGTTGTTTTGAGTGAGATTTGAACCAGGAACCCCGGGTTTATGAACCACGTATTTATCTTTTAAGCCACGCTGGCATGGAAGCTACAATTGGGAACATCATACTTAACCCACCTTTTAGAATTTAGATGGACAGTGAAAATGTTCTTCAGGAGCTTTGAATCCCAAACCTTCTGCTTTTAGACCCTGTACTTAACTATTGAGCCACACAGGTTTGGACAATCTGAATGAGAACTTAAAATGTTCATCTTACTGTGGACACGTTTGCCTGAACATGAATATTTGAAATGTTTTATAGTTTTAGAAATATACTCCTTTAAAAGTTCAGAAATGTATAATGGAGGTCGATGACAGGTTTTGGCACCTCAAAAAAACACTTTCACCTAGAAACTCCATTCGCACTTTTTATAATTCATATTACTGTGGACACAAATGCTTGAACTTTTTACTTTAAAATGGTTTGTAGTTTTTGAGATATTTAACTTTAAGCGCCCAATGCATTGTCAATGGCAATGGACATTTAAAGGTAGCACTATATGATTCTCCTAAACCAAACACTACTATGACACTGACTATATTATTCTCCTAAACCAAACACTACTATGACACTGACTATATTATTCTCCGACCTAAACCAAACACTACTATGACACTGGCTATATGATTCTTCTAAACCAAACACAACTATGATAGTAGCACTATATGATTCTCCTAAACCAAACACAACTATGGTTCTCCTAAACTAAGTTAATTCAAAACTATAATACTCTGGTACTGACTACAGCCTGGAACAAAACTATAATACTCTGGTACTGACAAAACTATGATACGTGAATTATGTTTACATTGTGTTCAATCACAAGTAAACAATGATGTAAGTGCAGGAGTCAATAAGACACATCTGTGTTTTAATAAACAATTTTACTAATACCGCCCAAGAGTTCAAAAATGCCATGTACAGACATGACATAGAGAAAACCATGTGGTTTCCTTTACATTTGATGTATCAAACAATCATACAAAAATGCACTTAACATGAAAATGTGTTCACCGGCAGAGCTGACAAGGACCATTATGGAACTGGACAAGAATACTGGTGTAGCTAATGTTCTAGATACATGAACACATGGCATTGCAATAGCAAAGTAAACAAAATCATGTCAAAACTAGTGCATCGTTCAAAAAAAAAACACAGTATCAAAAGTAACATAATCACTCAACACTGAATTTCTGTTCCGTAACTCATAGAGATACTAGATATGCGTCAAAAAACCATGTCTGCTCTCAGCCTAGGTATTTTGTGAACAAGATCTGTGTGCTTAAAGAAAAATGTTCTGCGTGAATGAATGTACGTACATACAATGTACTGTTACTCCGGCCGAGTAAGCGATAATACTGCAAAAGAAAAGTAAAATGATAAAGAGTAAATAAAATCTTCACCACATGTAGAACTATGTCATATTTTGTATTTGTATCCAACATGTAGAAAGGTTTGAAAGACTCATTTGGAGAGATAAGATACTTAGCAAAGTAAAGTAAAACGTGTAGGAAATGTCTGCACAAACGACTACAATCAAGTCAACTGTATGTAGCCTAGGCGAGTCATGTTTACCGGCCTGCACTGAATGTGCACTACACTTTATTTCATGAGCATTGACAGATCTGGAATTGCTCCCTCGGCAGGTGAATCCAATCATCCCCTACTCAAAGAAGAGCTAGCTAACCTAGTAACCTTGTTGGTTCAATAGAGGATATCCACATTTTGACCCTCAAATCAGGCTCTGTCCGGATGTCTTGGCTTTGGCCACCGGCTGCCCCCTGGAAGGGTTTGGTTAGTTGATGCTATGACTCAAATCCACACTATCCCACAAAGGGCCCCCTCAAGTCAACACATGCAGCCAGAAAGGGAAATTATCCAAAGCACACATGACCTTTTTAGCAGAGCAATATCTCAGTGTAGCGCCGTCTCTCCAAGGGACGAATGCTTGCTTGATCTCAACTCATTTAGGACTCTTGTTCAGTTCACACCCTCGTCCCTACGTCCCTTAACTGAGTTGGCTGGCTCGCTATGAGCTTGTAGATCTACTTTTTTCCCCCCTTCTTTCAAATCATGAACATTTTTGCAAATCTTAATATATATGTTTTAACATTTGTAACACAAATCTTTGCTTCTGGGGATTCTACAAATGTACAAAAAATAAATTACAAAATTATTAAGTATTTGGCCGCGGACCCCCATCTCAAAATATGTTGTTGCAGGGACCCCCAAGAAGCAAAGATTCGAGTAAAAAATGTTCTCTTTGAAAAAATTAATACATGTTCAATAGTGGTGTGCCGATACACTAATTTCACGAAACGATACGATACGATATTTGGCTCACAACTTCGATACGATTTCGATACGATACGATACGCACTTTTTTTATTATGAAAATATATGGAGGAGAAAAAAAGAAAATGCAAACAAATAATTCTGTTTTTGCATTATTCAGACATGCAAACTTGTAGCTTTTCAGCTACAATAGCCGTTTTGAATACAAATAGTATGACACCTGACCCGAAAAAAAAACATGTTGTCACTCTTTTCACTTCGGGCCCGTTTACATGCCTGATTATAATGATTGTAAAAAAAAAAAAAAAAAAAAAAAAAAAAAAAAAAAAATTCAAAAACGATATTTTTTTTTTCCAAAACGATACATATCGTCGCGAAAACGTATCGCGATATATCGCGGGACGATATATCGGCACACCCCTAATGTTCAAAGATTTGCACAAATTTTCACGATTCTTAAAAAATAGCAGATCTACAAGCTCGTAGCGCGGCACTTGGTGCCGTGCTATGAGCTTGTATATCTGCTATTTTTCAATAGCCAAAGTATAAGATAATGGTTTATGTGGTTACACAGATGCGTTCCCGGTTTTAATGGGTTAAAAAAAATGAACATATCAAAGCTCTAACAATTGCACTCTTTTACCCTCACACTGTTGGTTACGCTGCCCCCTGCTGAGAGAAGGTGGGTGTGGCACACAGTATAATCCAAAGTGTCAATTTACCGTCGGCTGTACAAATTGATAGAACCTTACAGGTCCCTTTAATTCTATGTAACTCTGAGAAGGTAAAAATGGTACTCTCAGAAACACTTTCAACATGGGGTCCGTAATTTGGGCATGTCATCACACATAAAAAAAAATTGCCAATCTACAAGTGTCACGATGCAACCCATTGTGAGCTGGTATAGTTCGGCTATTTTTTTGCGGCACCACGGTAGGTGGAAGTACAAAATGGTTGGGGGGCACGGTGGCGCAGTGGGGTTCGATTCCCGCCGAGGACGCTATGGGCGTGACCTCTCTTCCTCTCTTTAGGTGGGGTTGACGAAAGGGCCTTTCTGTGTGGAGTTTGCATGTTCTCCCCGTGTGGGTAGGTACCCTCACAACAACATGCAGTGATCCTGGTCGCTATACCGACCTCCCCCTGGTCAGCCTGATGGAGGGGGAAGGAAGTGGTTGGAATAACGTGTTCCTTCCACGCGCTACGTCCTACCGGGGAAACTCCCCCCCCTGTCAGGTGATACGAAGGCTAGTTGGCGCTCATGCATTGAAGGAGGTATGAGCTCGGCTCTGGGCTCCTTAGGCTGGCAGGGGGAGTGTGGCGCCCAGGATTACTTAGACAATTGGCACTGGGTGAAAAAGGGTTGCAAAATCGTGGGATAAGGGAGACACGGACCTCCAGCTCTTTTATTCTCTGCTCCTGACGGAGACAGCTTTCGCAGTCCGGAGAAAAGGTGAGTGAGGGCATGGTAGCCCCAAATGCTAGACCCGGTGATCCACTGGTTCCCTCCTGCAGTTGAGAGGCAGCGGCGGTGCCGGCACTTTGTTTGTAGCTGATCACGGGCGATCAAAGCGACCGATCATCAAAATATTCCACTGTATGTGTAGAAGATAGATAAGACAACAGTGTCCCCCAAAAATAGGAATTTAAAACACATTAAAAGTAGCTAAAATAGGGGTTTTACGGAGACCTTCGACGGAGTCTTTACAGTCTCTCACTTCCCGGTCGACGGCTCTGGATTCATCCTTCTGGGTGACTTCAACCTCCCGACTGAGAAGCAGCGAGACCCACTCCTTTCGTTTCTCGCCGCCTTCGACCTAGTTCTTTCCCCATCTCCTCCCACCCACGAGGCTGGTAACCATCTGGACCTGATCTTCACCAGAGGCTGCTCTACCGCTAACCTGTCTGTCACTCCTCTTTCCAGTGAAGAAGAGGGTAAGAAACTCTCTGATCACTACATGTCCTACTCGCTCTCTCTCTCCTCTCCCCCCTCACAGCCCCTCCCTACCCACATGATTTCCTCACGTCGCAATCTTCGCTCACTTTCCTCCACTGATCTTTCCGCTTCTGTTCTCTCTGCTCTCCCTGCCCCCGAATCCTTTGCTCTTCTATCCCCTGATACTGCCACTGATCTTCTTTTCTCTACTCTATCCTCTTCCCTGGACCATCTCTGTCCCCTCACCACCAGGCCTGCACGCCAAACTCCACCTGCTCCCTGGTTGTCGGACTCAGTGCGTACTGAGAGACGGAGCCTAAGAGCAGCTGAGCGTAAATGGAGAAATGGCAACCTCCCGGAGGACCTTCTTACCTTCCAATCTCTCCTTTCTACCTTTTCCTCCTCTCTATCAGCTGCTAAAGCTGCGTTCTTCTGCACTAAAATTCAGGCTTCTGCTTCCAACCCTAAAAAACTCTTTGAAACTTTCTCCTCTCTCCTGCAACCACCTCCCCCCCTCCTCCCTCCTCGTCCCTCGTCCCTGACGATTTCGCCAACTTCTTTGACAAGAAGGTGAACGATATCCGATCCTCATTCCCTCCTCCCCCGGCTGGTGCCCTGCGCACTACCCACACCCGTCCGTCTTCCACCCTCCCCTCTCTACCTTCATCTACTCCTCCCCCCCCCCCTCCACCTCTCTATCCCACTTTTCTCCCCTTTCCCCTAACGAGGTCCTTCTCCTTGTTACCTCTAGCCGCCCCACCTCATGCTCTCTGGACCCGGTCCCATCCCCTCTGCTGCAGTCCACTGCACCTGAACTTCTTCCCTTCTTAACCCACCTTATTAACACCTCTCTGACATCTGGTTACTTTCCCTCTACTTTCAAGACTGCCAGAGTCACCCCCCTCCTCAAGAAACCGACACTTGACCCCTCTGAAGTCAAGAACTACAGACCGGTTTCCCTTCTATCCTTCCTATCTAAAACTCTCGAACGTGCTGTGTTCAAACAACTGTCCTCGTATCTCCACCAGAACAACCTCCTGGACTCCAACCAGTCTGGGTTCAAAGTGGGTCACTCGACAGAGACTGCCCTCCTGGCAGTGGCGGAGTCACTCCATGCCGGTAGAGCGAACTCTCTCTCCTCTGTCCTGATACTCCTGGACCTGTCTGCAGCGTTCGACACAGTGAACCATCAGATCCTCCTCTCCACCCTCGAGGGGATGGGTGTCTCAGGCTCTGCACTCTCCCTGTTTGCATCCTACCTGACGGGTCGCTCCTACCAGGTGATGCTGGGAGGGTCTGTGTCAGAACCACACAGGCTCACTACTGGGGTTCCCCAAGGCTCGGTTCTGGGTCCTCTTCTCTTCTCTCTCTACACTACATCTCTTGGTGCTGTCATCCGCTCCCATGGCTTTTCCTACCACTGCTATGCCGATGACACCCAGCTGATCCTCTCATTCCCCCCCCTCTGACACACAAGTGGAGGCACGCATTGCTGCTTGTCTGGCTGACATCTCGGAGTGGATGTCGACGAACCACCTGAAGCTCAACCTGGACAAGACCGAGCTGATGTTCATCCCGGGGAAGGGCTGTCCTCACCGAGACATGGCCATCACCATTGAGAACGCTGTGGTGACGTCAACTCGGACTGCGAAGAATCTGGGTGTGACCCTGGACGATCAACTGTCGTTCTCGGCTAACATCGCATCAGTGACACGGTCCTGCAGATTCCTCCTCTACAACATCAGGAGAATTCGCCCCTTCCTCACGGAGAAGGCAGCCCAGGTGCTCATCCAGGCTCTTGTCATCTCCCGCCTGGACTACTGCAACTCCCTCCTGGCTGGTGCTCCGGCATCTGCCATCAGACCTCTGGAGCTTGTTCAGAAAGCTGCGGCTCGTCTGGTGTTCAACCGCCCCAAGTTCTCTCACACAACTATCCTTCTCCGTTCTCTGCACTGGCTCCCCGTAGCGGCTTGCATTCAGTTTAAAACCCTGGTGCTAGCCTAAAAGGCAGTGAAAGGAACAGCTCCTTCTTACCTCCGGGTTTTGGTCAATGCCCACACCCCTGCCCGACCACTCCGGTCTGCCACCTCGGGGCGACTGACTCCCTCGCCACTCAACGGTCCTTCTGGTCTATCGACACGGTCACGACTTTTTTCTGTCCTGGCCCCACAGTGGTGGAATGAACTTCCCACTGATGTCAGGACAGCAGAGTCACTGCCCATCTTTCGCCGCAGGCTGAAAACCCACCTCTTCAGGAAACACTACCCTTCCTCTTTGCCTGGGCTACTTGTTGTTAACTAGTTGTAGGAACTATTGTTGTATTGTTGTATTGGATCTATTAGCTCGTGCTCATTTGATTTGGCTATTTTATCTCATGTGTTTATGAAAGTAGAAAGTGCAATATATCAGTACAGTAGCTGATATATTGCACTTTTACCTTAGCGCTAGGTATACTCTTGGTTGCTTGTTTTTACAGGAAATGCACTTAAGACCTCTGGTGATTAGTAGTTTCGTTCCCTACCTATGTTGAATGCACTTATTGTAAGTCGCTTTGGATAAAAGCGTCTGCTAAATGACTGTAATGTCATCATCATCCATTGATGATGATGCCATTGAGAATGATGGTGAGGCAACAGTACCAAATGCCACTGCAATTTACCATAGAAATGTTCATCAATGCTCAAAGCAGCCAAGGAATGACATTAGAGTGTGCATCTTACTGGGATGTATGATGGTAAATGGACTGCATTTATTATGGTAAATGGACTGCCTTTCTAGTCTTCCTGACCCTTCAAAGCACTCAGAGCCACCCTACATTTTTCAAATCGGCCTCGTGGTGGCGCTATAACAGGCAGATTCACATTTTGGCCTATAACTCTTGAACTGTAGGTCATAAAATCAACAACCGTTTTTTCCCTGGTTTCCGTGGCATTTCTTCCTTGGCCTACTGGGGATGTGCGTGCAAAGTTACACGGCAATCGGACGCTGCGTTCATGATTTGAGGTATTTTGTACAAAACGGAGCACTCCTGCAAAAGTTGGAAGCCAATCTTAGCCTGTCAGAATGGAATATGAAAGATCTGACAGATTTGTCTTGATAACATGACTATAGAGATAATGTGTACCGATTTGCATGATGTTTGGACAAAATCTGTAGTAGTGATATAAAAAAATGCTTAGCAAAATCAGCCTCTCTCCTGGTGGCGCTATATATAAATTTGGCCTCTATGCCTTCGGCCTCGCAGAGACAAAAATAACCGACTCATTGTGAAAAAAATTGCCCCCGGCCCCTGCAGTTAAAAAAGCGGAAACGATAGAAAGCAATAAACTAATACATTTTAACTCTCATCTTTTAATTATTATTATTACAAACTAATAAAAGAACCCTTGTTGTAAAAAAACAAAAAGTTAAATTTAAATACCCCTTTAAGTATTCTTAAAATATGTATGAGTTTCTGCTGAAAAGGGACTGCAAGGCCCTGATTATTTATTTGATCAATTATTCAAAATCAAGACAATATTACAAAGACAATACAAAGATGTCACTTAAAAGCGACAGGCAAGTGTAATATATTGTACAATATTTGAGTTACCGAAGGATAAGAGACATTCATTACTATGATTAAAAACTGATGTGCATACTTTTACAGGTGTTGAACAGCGAGCTAGAGATACAGTACCATGCCATCAGCACACTACTATTATTCATGTGGCTCTAATGCCAGACACAAAATAGATATATAAATGCAGTTTAAGAACATAGCAAGACTGGAAATTCTAGTTTTATGTCTTACAAGTGGAGTTATTCTTAATTACACTGGAATACCTATGATAATGTATATAGACCTATACATCTTTAATATATACTCATATTTACAGCAGCAAGGAATATTTCTTCGGAACGGCAAGTCCACATGTAAATGGACCAAATACATTTATAATGAAAATAACATACTGTACATTCAAAATGAAAAAGTCCGACATCATATAAAACCATCTCTATTGTACAACAAAAATGCCCATACATAGACACAAATAAAAGCAAATTAAACTCTTATGAAAGCCTACAGTGGCACATCATCATCATATAAAAAGCAACTGATCAACTTCCGTGCAGCTGATATAACAGTAAAATATTAATACATATGTCCTTTAGCACTTTGTATTGAGCAGTGGTATTGGTCCTGACTTTACTGTTGAGCTGCATGATCCACCGAACCAACAAAACTGGACAGCTGACATTATTTTAGGATTTCTGTTCTTAAAGCATTACAAGGTCTTGAGCATTTCACTTTTCAAGAAATGATACATTATCTTTATATCATCACAGTCGGGCAGAAACCTTGCATTTCCATACTTCTTTTTTAGATGAATGCCCTTTTCTAGGGGAACATTTGCGAAAATAGCCAATCCACAAGCTCACAACACGTCACAATATGAAAAGTTAAAACATTTCTGAAAATGGGTAGCTATAATGACATGCCCAAACATGGAGATGCCAGGTTGAAAGTGGTTAAGTATGTCTGTCTTATAAATATTTAACCAATGCAACCAGAGCTTGTGAATAAATAATAACTAATCTTTTTTTCTCCCATTTTGTGAAAAGTAACAATTTTGGACATGCAAGGTTTCCAACCGACAGTAAGTGTCAGAAATTCTCCACCAGGGCAACATACAATACAGCACCCTGCTGCTTCACGAAGTAATCCTCCTCAAGATGGCAGTGTGGTAAATCATCTAGACAGCTGCCACTGACGGACTCGTGTACTTTCTCCTTCTCTTGACTGGCTTACATTTACTTGACATTATGTCTCTCCAGCAAAGAAATACCTGTTACTGATCTATAACCACTGGATCACCTGCTGGCATTCTAACACATCTGAGAACTATCTAAATTCATTCTGTTTCTATGTAATGTAAATTAGCTGTCGTCGCTGATAGAAGGGTTTGTCAAAATGCAGATTTGACAGTAATGTTCTCCATCTTAAAGGCCATTAAACCATTCACATGACCATGTCAGGGTTCAGGTATACGGTCTTGTGGGGATCACAGAGGACCTTGGAGCAGTGGGTCGACCCACGAGTCCAGCAAAAAGACAAAAAAGAAAACTGTCTGGACAATAATTAAAAACCATAACCTTTATTGCTCTCGTGGATTTTCTGCTCCAGCTTCATTTTGAGCTCGGACACCAAGGCCGAGTGCATCCCGGGCCCCTCTTTTTTGCGGGTTGACCTGGACCTCTTGGAGGCCCTGGACGCCAGCGTGCCAGAGATTGTGGGCACAGCCCCAGAGATCGCCGCGGGCATAGACCCAGCGATAGAGGGCAGAGACGCCGGGATCGTGTGCATAGACCCAGAGATCGTGTGCATGGACCTGGGCCGCTGCTCGCTGGGCTTGGGGGGAGGAGGCGGGAGGGAGGGGGCGCTGGGGGGCTGCGGTCTGGGCCGGGGCCCGCTGTTGTTACGGCTGGTACGGCTGGGGCTGCCCTTTGGTTCTTTGACGAGGAACTTATCCCCGGGGTTGTTGGCCTTGAAGGGGGGAATCTGTAAGTTCCACGATTGGGCGTCCGTGGGGCGGCGCTTCCTGATGATGCGGCGCGACGGCCCGATCCTGTTTGACTTTGTGTTGCGTAAGTACATAGCCGTAGAGATCAAGACAGTCACTCCTACCAAAACACTAACGATAGCAGTGACCATGCCTAAAGCTTTCATGGGATTGGCCCTACTTTTCATTAAAAAGGCCGCCATAGGCCCCTTGAGGGGAGTCTGTGAAAGAGCACAAAAAGAGTTTTAATCAAGTCCAACGGACTGACTTTCATGCGTCTAGTTACCTTTTTTGTCCAAGCATGCAAGATGGCTGAGCAAAGCACTGGCAGAGGAGGCCCAGACAACATATCTCTACTATACCATTTGACGTAATACTTTTACTAACATAGTGAAATCCTCTGTGTTCATTTGTCATTTAATTTGTCAGAATTAAATGAACACTGAGGATTTTACTGTGATACTATTAGATGCCATGCTTCCACACTCACGTACAATCATCCATTCTGTTGGGAAGACATCTAATGCGGAGCTAAGAACTACAGTGCGCACAATGCTACTTGACTGGGAATGCGTCTGGCAGTGCGTTGCGTTTGTATTTCTATTTGACTTGCGTGAATGATCTATATAATGGAGTAGGGTTGCCCTGCAATGAGTTAAGTGCAGAGAGATTTTTTTATATAAAAATGTGGACTGGTGCAAAATGCAGGCATGCATCCCTCGAAGTAGCCTGCATCTTCAGCCCGATTTATACTTCATCGTACCATGGTGTTCTGTGACAAAAATAGACGACGTACAAGCTCACAATGGGTCGTATCTGCGACGCGGTGTGAGCTTGTACTGTAGATTGGCTATTTTTGGCACACCACACTGTCGTACGACAGAGCATAAATTAGGCATGAGTTTCTTCAGGTAACAGTCAACGCTCGAGTCGTGCCTTGATCGAAGATCAAAAATCTTATCACAGTTTGGATTAATAACAATGGCTCTATTGTCATGATTGATGAAGCCATGATTGATTATAAGTTAATTCTCCAATCTCAAATGATGATTTAATGTGATAATTATTTTATGTTGTGCATGATAAGTAAGAAAAGTTATTGTCTTTCTTTGATTTCCTTCCAAAATGTCCTCCAGTATTCTTTTACAGACAATAAACATTGAGTAGAAAAATAAATATCTTCTTTTTGTAATGTGAAAATGAATGTCTTTTTCAAGAACAAATGATGAAACGAATTCCTCATTTGATCCTGCGCACCACTTTAATGTAACTACTCTCAGGGTTGATTCTGGACCTTTTCACTGCACTACAATAAAGGGTGGTGGATATGCAGACTGTTAATAAAATGAGAGAGGCGACGGTGCTGAGAAAAATCCCAAAAACGGTCAGGGGACGCTTGCTGAGGCCCTTGAAGTAGGAAATAATTCGAGCTTTGATCTGAAAGCACAATTCACAACAACACAAGAGACAACAGCAAAAGTAACACCGAGAGTCACCTCACCATGAATGAACACTTAAAGAAATGAAACACCACATGCAAATTATATCACACATGAAAATGGGTTTGTGTGAATAAAGATTTAAAACAGAATGGTGGTGGAATTTATGATGAATAAAGTGAAAGTGATGCAATGCTTTTCAGCTTAGCAGGGGCATGTGCCTACGATACAGGCTTGGCATAGCTAGCGCAGGCAAAGCATGCAAAGTTAGCATTATCCTGGAGCAAGAAGTGGCCGGCTCTTACCGCCTCAGTGATGTCGATGTTGACCACAGCTGTTGTGCTGAACGACGGAGACCCTCGGTCCCTGGCCTGGACCACCAGAGACCATCTGCAGTCCTTCTTCTTGGTGATGTTCTGGACAATCTCTATGGACTTGATGTAAGGCTTCAGGTGTATCTCCCCTGTGTCAGCATTCATGTCAAATATGTTATCGGGGTCTGATGTCACGATGGAATACTCGATGATGTTGTTGGGAGAATCCGCGTCCTCGTCCACTGCCTGGTAAACGAAGGAAAGCAGGTTGTGTATCACTGATCTGGTCAAAGCTCAGACCGGATTGAATAAACACGTTACTAAACCTACAGGGTGAGTAGATAATTTCAGAGCTTTCACTCAACACCGAGTCACACGTTGTGAGCTTTTAGATCGGTATTTTCAGCCATTACATTTGGTGTAGAACGACAAAAGGAAGGGGCCAAGTATACACCCATGGGGAACCTCAGTCAACAAAGTATGTATGGTTTAAGACAAGTAGTTAAATGATCATGACATGCACTGGGGGTCCTATAGGTTCCGGCAAATATACCTCAACTCTGACAGGTGTACCAATAACCATTGTCCTGTCCAGGAATTTCTCGTCAAACGCTGGAGAGTGGTCGTTCTGGTCCATGACGGTGACGAAGACCTCGGCCAAGCTGTACTGGCCGTCTGCATCCTCAGCCTTGACGTAGAAGTTGTACTTGGACCTGACCTCCGCATCCAGGGTGGCCCAAGGCTGGGTGTAGATGATGCCCAACGAGGCATCGATAGAGAACCTGCCGTCCAACATGGGGAGTGAATTAAACACATGAACCTTGGCGTCCCTATTAGGGGCTAACGGTTAACCTTTCGCCAAAATAGATATTTGGTGTAGAGGGAAAAGGGAGGGGGCCATGTATAGACAACCTGGGGGACTCCAGTCGACTAAGTATTGGGTTTAATCTGATTTGGTTTTGTAGACCTATATATTAATGCCGCAGGGGAAAATCAGTTTCAGCTTCTCCCAGCCTAATGGCTGCTCAGATAGTCTCAGAGCCACTGGCAACAGACTGCTTAAAAGCTTCTTTCCCCGTACAATCAGGCACATGAACAAACTGACAAGAACGAAAATAAACCGGGACAAAAGGAAACGCTAAACGCCGCCCCACCCCCCTCTCCCTCCCCCTCTCCTGTCCTTTTCTTGCTCTCGAATATGCTTGAATTGTTCCTACCTAATCTGCTACGGTATATAGAAGTTGCTTACATAAAGTTAGGTGGCAGCTACTGAAAAAATGCGGTTGGTGTATATAATATACCAAGATCACTATGCATGTGTACATATGCTGATGTTCTCTTTTTAAGCTTTTTTGCACTCACACATTAAAAAAAAAATCTTTTTACGGTTTTATCATTATGATTTACTGTTATTATTATTACCTATGCTGCTGCATTGTCTGAAGGAAGCCAAAACAAAAATAAGTTTTACTCTTATGTACCTGTACACAAGATGTAACAATAAAGCACAACCTTGAACCTTGATAGTCATGATGAGCACTCCTCAGCATGATGAGCACTCAGCACATAGACCGGAGGCTAACCAGTGACCTTCTGATTACTAGGTGGCCTCTCTACCCATTAACCTACAGCCACCCGTGGTTAATAATAACCTCTATGCTGTCCATTACATGTGGTATGTTGCCTTTGATCGTAATTTTCCATATCACCATATTTTATTTTTTTACCCATTAAAACCGGGAAAGCATCTGTATGGGTCATTTTAGATTTTAGCGTTGCCATGCTTGTACATCTGCTATTTTTGAACATTTGGGAAAGATCGAAATCAAAACATGTGCGTGCGTGCGCGTGCGTGCGTGTCTGGGGGCTAAGAATAAAAATATTTCACAAGTTACGTTTTTTATAGAAGTCAGACGGGAAAAAGAGACAATTCTATTCGACGCCGAAAAGATTTGTCAGAATTTGCAAAAATGACAGGCAAGCGCAGTGAAGACGTATATTACTTGTTTGTCGCTGCAGCTACAGCCCTTACTCATCATCCCATTTCTCTCATCTCTTTCCACATCTTCACTGTGAAAATTAACAAGTTGCCTCTGAACTGATAACTTTCACACGTTTTAACCCAACTCCCTGCCTGGAGAGACGCGTATAAATTTGCACATTTTCTGTTTGCTGTGTGCCACCCATGCGTTCCAAAGCTCCCCATCTCTCCCTGGCTCCAGCTGTCACAGCGCATGCTAATTGGCTCTCCCTGTGTGAGTCAGACCAGGGAATCTATTTTTTACCCTCCAATCCAATTAGGAGATTAGCCCAGTATCTGGCTGCCATCTTAGAGTATAAGCTGTTTGTTAAGCAGAGGAGAGTGTTTGCTGGGGCTGGTTGCTACTATACTGGTCTGGTCTCGTGTTTACTTTCTCCATCAGAGAGAGAGAGAGAGAGAGAGCACCAGAGAGGGTTAAAGGCAGTGGTGAAAAGTAACTAAGTACGTGTACTCAAGTACTGTACTTCAATACTTTTACTTCTACTCCACTACATCTCAGAGGCAAATATTGTACTTTTACTCCACTAAAATTGTTTCAAAACTTTAATTACTTTGCAGATATAAAGGATTATATCATAAAACACACATTAACAACCTTAGCCCTATTTTATACATAGGCTATTTTCAAACATTTTAGTACTTTAAGTATATTTTGATGCCAATACTTTTGTACTTTTACTCAAGTAACATTTTGAACACAGGCCTTTTACTTGTAACAGAGTATTTCTACATTGTGGTATTGCTACTTTTACTGAAGTAATAGATCTGAGTACTTCTTCCACCACATGGTTAAAGGTTGTTGACATGGGAGCCAGAAGATTGCTCTATTATTTCCATGGACTTCCGTGTCCTACCATAATTCATTGACCGTGTCAGGGTTTGATTTGTTGAGGGGCATAGGGCGGGCATCCATCCCTCTACGTTTGTTATCCCCACCCTCTCTGATCATTCATTTTTATCACCATATGTAGGTGATATGTTTTATATAACTGCTTGCTTCTGGTCAGACCAAGTTAAATATTTACATTTTCTTTTGGGAAATGTTGAATGTCTGATTTGGTATTTATGTTTTATCACAATTTAACGATCTAATTAAAACAAAGTCATGTTAACGACATTAATCCTTGCCTCCCTATTTTTGACACATTTTCAAAAGTTGTCCAAAATGTAAAAATAATTTCTCAAAGCCAAAGTATAAAATAATGCTTTTTTTTGCTAAAAATCTAAAATGACTTTACCGGTTTTAATGGGTTTAATACCAGGGTTTTACAATGTAGGGTGCTACTTACAAATCTGATCCGGATCCATAAATGGTGTATTTGACATCACCCCAAGGCCCTGAATCTGGATCATTTGCCTGTGGGAAGAACAGACACAGAGATTGGTTAAGGGTGCTATATAGCACCTTCGTCAAATGGTGCTATAATAGAACCATTAGAGGTGCCTAAAAAAAATACAGAACCAGTAGAGAACCTAACCATGTAGTGGCTTCACACTATATGACTATATACTGTATATATAGCACCTCAACCACCCTAAACCAGTGTTGATTTTGACAGCAAATTTGTATTTAGTTTTAGTCATAGAATTTGAATACAATTCTGTTTAGTTTTAGTCATATTTTTGTCACCTGAAATGTTTTACTTTTAGTCTTGTGTTAGTCGACAAAATATCATAAGATTTTAGTCGACTAAATCTACAGTTGATTTAGTCGACTAAAATTGAAGGGCCATGATGGTATCGAAATGATTTTCACTTAGCTGCATGCCGAAAATAGCAGATCTACAAGCTCACAACGCGCGCACCCATGACAACTTTTCTTAGTTCTACTGGATCTCTTCTCCACTATAGTCCCTCCCAAACATTTTAGTCTAGTTTTTATTTGTTGACAAAATTGTCAGTATATGTATTCATAGGTTTAGTCATCATAGCTTAGTTTTTTTCCCGTTTTATTTTAGTTTTCGTAATTGAAAAAAGGTACTCAACAGACATTTTTCCTCATAGTTTTAGTCGACAAAATCAACACTGCCCCAAACAACACCAATTTGTTGTGTGTATGTCTGAACCCGTACTGGGTTCCTGAACCAACTGCTGTCCATTTAGATGATTGAAGTTAGCTGAGTTTAAGCTCATGTACAATGGGGTCGGCCGGGGGCTTTAACCCAGCAGGCTCTGTCTACAGCAGCGAGTCTGTCTCTGGGGGGGAAGTAAAACAGTAGGGGGCATGAGACACCGGGCAATATGATTAACCTTGAGGCGACAATTGACCTTTATTACCTTTCAATACTATAGCTTACAAAGCCACATGGCGTTAAGTACTATACGGTACACACAATATGCAGCCTGTCAGAACAATAACACCTGCCTGTCACGTTGAGCTTTGATCCCTTTGGAAAAACCACCTGCTTTCTCCTAATGAACGCCACCCAGCAATATTGCATTTATTAACAGATTGTTGCTTATATAATAATCATTGTTCAGCAGGGTCAAAAAAGCTAAGAGTTTAATCTCCATCGAGTCCACCGACTCACCGTCACAGACACAACATTGGAGCCTCCGGGGGAGTTCTCCGGGATCCGGGCGATGTAATACTCCGACGTGAATTTGGGGACATTGTCATTCGTATCCAGGAGATTAATCACTATGTCAGCTGTCGCGCTGAACCTCTCGGGCGTGTCAATCTCCACCGCCAGCAGCTGCACCGCAAAGACAGATGCGTTCCAAAATAAATATTAAATCCACCTTTCGGGCTATTAATTTGTAAACAAGAAATCAATAGGAATAGATCTGTATCGTTGATGATAATGACACACTTTTTGTCTGCAGAGATTCAGACAGAAAATCTGACCTTGAAAGACAAGGTTGGCCCCTTCTCGTAGTCGATGCCAGTCGTGTCCTCCACGATGATGGTGACCTGTGCTTCGTTGAGGACGGTCTGTGGGACCACCCTGAGGACCCTCCATGGGCCCACCAGCTTCAGCTTGAACTTTGCATTTGCTCCCTGCACAGGACGAACACACAGAACAAAGGCTATGAATATGAGTTATAGCCTTAGTCAAATTTATTGACCGGGGTCCCCCAGCAGGAGACACTGTTATTAGGAGAACCCCCCCAAAAAATAATCTAAAATGGTATTACATAACTCGACATATGTAAGAACGAGGCTGATAAGCAGATGTTTATGTAATGTTGCACATACGGATGTTGATGTCGTGTCGCTGAACCTGATTTGATCGAATGTGACAAATGTTCTTCCTCGAGAAAATATTGTTATGTTTAATTTGGATTATGTAAACCCATTTGTGAATATTAGAGCACCAGCTGCTATACGGTAGATGATATTGTTTTCGGATTGCTCAATATAGCGTTGCTGAGGCCTGATAGCTATTGTTTTGGTTCAGCTTGTCCTTGTAGCAGCTAGTATATCTATGGTCTGATCCCTGTGCTCCTTGGCAGAACTACCGTACCACCAAACTGAGTGTTATTGTACTCTCCCCATGATGTCATGTACATTAAAGCATATCCATCACCACCTTGAATATCCTCTTGCCTCATTAATTACTGATTGATCCAGAATTCCACGACACAAGAGATAGTACATGTAGAGTAAAATCCTCAGTGTTCATTTATCCATTTGTAAATCTGATAGTGTACAGATAGTATTAAATTAACACTGAGGATTTGACAGTGGCACCATGAGAAATGTTTTGCGTGTGTGATAGATCTAACAAGGTTCAAGGTGTTCTTTTCTGTTAGGTCTTGTATACAGTAATACAAGTAAAAATTGTAGTTTTCAGGTCAGTCAATGTAGCAGCATGGTAGCATCAATAATAATAATAATAGTAGTAAATATATAGGGCAGTTTGACCATTATTCTAACCTCATGAAGGTGCTCTTATAAACATCTGTGTGTGTGTGTGTGTGTGTGTGTGTGTGTGTGTGTGTGTGTGTGTGTGTGTGTGTGTGTGTGTGTGTGTGTGTGTGTGTGTGTGTGTGTGTGTGTGTGTGTGTGTGTGTGTGTGTGTGTGTGTGTGTGTGTGTGTGTGTGTGTGCGCTCGTGTGTGTGTGTGCGTGCGTGCAAAAGCTGTAAAGTGACCTGTGCCAGTGTACTTGCCGTTGTTCAACACACAGGCCGCTTCTAATAATAATAACTTTATATGGCACCTTTCAAAAACAAGTTACAAAGTGCTTTACATACATACATGAAATTAATTGCATAAATAGTATTACAGTTCATAATCTAAGAAAAAGCTGTGCGATAGAGGTGAGTTTTTAGAAGAGATTTGAAGGAGGACACCGAGTTTGCCTGCCTGAGGTCCCCAGGCAGTGAGTTCCACAACCGAGGGGCCCGAACGGCAAAAGCCTGGTCGCCCTTTGTGACAAGGCGAGACTTTGGTACTGTCAATGTACCCGTCTAGTACATGATGTAGCACAGGAATCCTCCTCCTACCTGATCGGAGTCGTTGACAGTGATCTTGAAGCCTCGGAGGATCTCCCCTGCGGGCGGGTGTTCGTACATGGTGACCTCGAACAGGTTCTGTGGCCCGTTTTCTCCGTAGAAGGTTGGAGGGTGATTGTTGAGGTCAACCACTCGAACCGTCACCACGTCCATGGCATAGTCCCCCAGATGGTCGCCAGGCCCTATCTCTGACGCCTGCAGGGTTAAAAGTATAGATAGACAGAATAGATTTTTTAAATTTTTTAATTTTATTTAACCTTTATCTAACCAGTAAAAACACATTGAGACACAGTCTCTTTTTCAAGTGGGAACTGGCCAAGCTGCAGCGTTAAAATTACACAGTCTAAGCTTAACATACGCATACAAAAACAAACAACAAAATAGTCATCCAAGATACATCACAAATACATAAGATAACTCCAAGTGATACACTTTACAGTTTACACAATAGAAAAAAGCCAATAATCAAACAAGAAATAGTAATACACACAGTGTACAACCAATACAAATAACCAAAAACCTACCGCTAGGCTAGTAAACCTCCGGACAGGTGCAGTTGTTTGTGAATAAAACTAAGGTGATTCTTTTGAAGCTTCTCAAGGGAATTAGAGCAGCCAATTTGAGTTTAGTCTGGAGATCATTCCACGACCAAGGGCCAAAGAAAGAAAGACATTTTTTACCCCCCTCAGATGAAAATGAAGGTACTTCACAGCGTAACCAAGCATTTGATCTGAGATTTAAGCCATTTCTAACCAATTTGAATTTGGAGGTAATGTAGTAGGGGAGCTCACCAAGAATAGCTTTATAAATGAAATTATACCAATGTTGCAACCTGCGCATAGTCAAAGAGGACCAATCAACTGCAGCATACAACGTGCAATGGTGAGTTCTAAAAGGAGAATTCGTTATGAATCTCAGTGCAGCATGATACAGGGGATCCAGCTTGGCCAATGTGGAGGCACAAGCAAACCTGTAAATATTGTCACCATAATCCAGCTGGGACAAAAACAGACCAGTGACCATTTTTTTACGAGCGGTGCAGGCAAAACAAGCCTTCAGTCTGTAGAAAAAACTTAAGAGTAAATTTCAGCTTCTTACTCAAGGCATCAATATGGAATTTAAAATTTAGATGTTTGTCCAACCAGAACCCGAGGTATTTATAGCGATCGACCCACTCGATTGGGGTGCCATCTAAAGTGGAGATGCTTAAGAGGGTTGGACACTCGTGGAGTGAACAACATTGCCTTAGTTTTGTTACCATTTAACATCAATTTGCTTTTTTTCAATTCCTGCTGCAATGAAATGAAATCAAAAGACAAATTTGTTACAGCCATGTCTAGCGTGGGCGCGCAGGTGTACAAAACCGTGTCATCCGCGTACATATGGTACCTAGAGTACTTTGACTGACTGCAGATGTTATTCACATATACAAGAAAAAGTAAAGGACCTAATATAGAGCCCTGGGGGACTCCCTTCTCCATGGCTACTTGATCGGACACTATGTCACCCAATTTCACACATTGTGTGCGGCCGATCAAATAGCTGGTGAACCAGCTAATCACATTTGGGCCCATGCCTATATTGGAAAGAATCTTTAATAGTATCGGGAGATCAACAGTGTCAAAAGCCTTGGTTAAGTCAATAAACAGGGCAGCGCATACATGTGACTTTTCCCAGGCAGCCTTAATGTCCTCCAAGACAGTAAGGCAAGCTGTGACAGTACTGTGTTTGGATCTGAACCCAGATTGCATGGTATTTAAGATTTGATGTCGATCAAGAAATGTGTTTACTTGGGCTGATACCTGGGCTTCTAGGATCTTTGCTAAGGCCGAAAGATTAGATATTGGCCTGTAGTTATTTACATCTGTAGGATCACCAGCCTTAAGGAGGGGAGAAACATAAGCTTGCTTCCACACGAAGGAATGTTCTGAGAGGTTAGCGAAAGTTTAAAATATCAGTTATAGGTTGTGCTATAACTGACGCAGCTAATCTCAGCAGATAAGGATCAAGGCCATCTGGGCCAGGGGTCTTTTTTGGGTCCAGAGAGGACAACGAACTGAGAACATCGGAGGCCAGGAGCTCCCCTCTGCCGGAGGGATTTAACTGCTTTCCAGAAATTTGCATGATTGCTGGATGTATCGGAAGTTAAAGATAAATAATACTGTGACTTCAGCTTTCAGAGGAGAGCAGTACATTTATTTCTGAGGATACGAAAGAGAAGCAAATCATTTGGGGACTGTGTCCTTCTGGCAAGTGCCCATTTCCTATTTCTATCATGGATCAAATCAGCTAGATCCCTTGAGAACCAAGGATTTGACCTATTCTTAATTCGGACCTTCTTTAGAGGAGCGTGTTTGTTTACCAAAGAAAATAAATTATCATAAAAGAAACGGAAAGCCTCGTCCTCAGACGGTATGAGGGAAGTACGAAACCAATCGACTAGTGCCACATCATGCAAGAAAGCTTGCTCCGAAAAATGTTTGAAACAACGTCTGATACAGGGTTCCATTTGTAAAGAACATCCTAACCACCAAACCTGAGCTGAGCTTGTAGATCTGCAATTATTTTTTAACCCATTAAGACCTGAGGCGATTCTTAAAAATGTTTTCTAAATCCTATCCTGTCAAAGAAATCTAAAGTGACACAGAAGCGTTCCAGGTATTAATGGGTTAATTTACTTTTCCCTTCCTCAAAATGGGGATGCCAGGGTTAATGTGGTTAACTTACATGGTTTGTTAAATTGTTAAGTTGTGATATTATATCAAACATAAATATCAAATAAATCAGACTTGATAAATCAGGGTTGTTATTATTATTAGATGGCATCCAAATAAGAACTGAGATAAGACACAAAGTGAAATCATTGTCGCACCTTGACGTTAATTTCATACAGCTCATTTTTCAACTGGAATGGGTGTGTTGTCAGGGTGATGCAACCGCTCGTGCTGTTAATGTCAAAGACGCCATCACTACCTGAAAACGAGAAAGAAAAGGTGTAAGAGACAAATTATGTTCATCTAAAACACAATGTTCCAACAAAATACCAAAGCAATTTGATGGCAGAAAAGATACGATGTTGCCACATATTTTTTATTTTGTGAACACAATTTAGGTTTAGGTTTAGTTTATTAGAACATTGTAATAGAAAATAGGAACAATACATATCAAAAGAAAACAAGTTATTGACCAAGAAAAGTAAGAAGCCAATAGGCTTATTCGGAAGAGGTCATTAAATAACACATTCAAAGTTCAACAAGAACAATACAAAAGAATACAATCTTAGAAGGGGACCAGCTGTGCGATAAAGAAATGAAAACATAAAACAAAATGTTATTATTATTCTGTTATTGTTATTATTGCTTACCATTTATAAGAGAGTAAAATATTGGGTTGGGATTGCCCTGATCTCCATCTCTGGCGGTCACTGTAAATATCTCAGAGCCCTGGAAGTACAAAGTTAAATATCCTTTAGAATATATTCAAATGCTGATGCATTGGCAAAAAAAGCAGCTAAACTGCACCCAAACAAGAAAGAACAGTACTTTGATATGGCGAGAAGTTATAGAAAGACTTACAAGTACAGAGACTTCATAAATGTATCCAAAGTTAAAGACTCACAGGTACAGAGACTTCATAAATGTATCCAAAGTTAAAGACTCACAGGTACAGAGACTTCATAAATGTATCCAAAGTTAAATAGACTCAGAGGTACAGAGACTTCATAAATGCATCTAAAGTTATAGACTTACAGGGACAGAGACTTCATAAATGTATCCAAAGTAAGGCGTGCCAACGAAGGAAGGGGGCGTGTCCTGGGCATCGAGCACATTGATGGTTATGGTGGCTGTGGAGGTCATCACCTGATGGTTGCCCTTGTATCTCCCTCCTCCATCCTGGTGAAAGTAGAACATGAAAGAACATGAAACTCATCATATTCAGATGCCAATGAATCGACAATATTAGACTAAATTCATTAAAACCATTTTATACTTTAATAGCCGATCTACAGCATAACCTCAGAAAACGTCACTTTACTTTAAGGTCAGCTGTTTTTGCTATTTTTGCAAATCAATTATTTAATCAAAATCGATTACCCTTTACAATAAATCAAATAGATTTGTTTGATAAACTGTTGCAGCCCTAAATATGACATAAGAGTGAATTATGGTCAATAACAAGTCAGGGGAGAGGGGCTATTTTAGGGTTCAGTGCGTGTTTCAAAAACGCTTACACAAGGCACATGGCTGCTGATGAATACACGTTTGCTGTTACATGGACTGAACCTGTGAAATTGGCGCCACAGCGTGTCATCTCTATCTATTACGTCATGCAGCCACCATTATATAATTTCTGTGCATACCAAGGATATAGCTAGATTATTTTTGAAGCCTGTTGCAATATTTACATCTTACTATAATCCAGTTATATTGTGTGATGCATGGCTGCACACGGTTTAAATCATGGCACTAATCCATGAGAAATTAAAGTTTGAAATGTTTTAATTAACCTCAATTTGGCACTAATCCATTAGAAATTAAAGTTTGAAATGTTTTAATTAACCTCAAATTAACATATAATACAGTAGATAATACAATTTCACCCATATCTCCAGGCCAATGTCACACAAATTCTGATTCTACTGATTCTAATGGCTTATTTGAGGGACATCATGTCTAGGTTTGAATACTAAGTTATAATGGTGCCCTTACACCCCATTTCAAATTGGGGGGGATATTAAACTAATTATTCACATTTCTTACTAATCTAGCATGACATATTAGATATTATTTGAAATGTATAAATCTGCAGTTTAATTTAAATATGACTGCTAAAGATGGAAGCTCAGCCTGACCATGCTAATCGTGTTAAAATTCAAAGGGGTGAGCATGGGGTACATGGAGTTCATTCTGAGGTTCTGTATGGAGGAAGATGCTACAATCTGCTAAACTTAACCCATTAAGACCTGAGGCCGATTCTACAAATGCCTTCTAAATCAGTAGTTCTCACACTTTTTCGTGCCAAAGACCCTCAAATTGATATATAACCCCCCCCCCCCCTCCATCTGAAAATGTTTTGTGCCAGGGACCCCCAGAAGAGAAGATTTGCGTAAAATAATTCAAAATGATTGAAGATTTTTCAAACACTTTCAAGATTTTTCAAAAATGTTCAAAAATAACGGATGTACAAGCTCGCAGCGCGGCACGAAGTGATGCGCTGTGAGCTTGTATATATGCTATTTTTGAGAACCACCGTTCTAAACCGATGTTCTAAATCTGACCCACACGAACATGTCCTCTGATAATAGAGCTACCACACACCTCACTACTGTGTGAAAAGATGAAGCTGTGGAGACGAACCCGTCTGTTCCCATCTCCTTCATTATATGAGTCTACACAGACAAATTCCTAAGCTGCAAGTTTAATTTAGTGTAAAAAAAAAAATATGAACAACTTCATAGGTCCATCACACCACACTTTTTCCATTGTGTACCTCTTCTATGCTTCTTCCTGGCACATGTGGGCAGTATGTCAATTAAAAGGAAAATGTATACCGAATAGATATTTAATTGCTTATGAGTAGCTTTAGATGACTTTTCACATTTTAAATTGTAAAAAAAAGTCTTTGGAGTCTCATATGGCACCGGCCCAGAAAAAGGTAATTTTGTTTTTTAAAACAAGATGCCAGACGCCAGAGGGGTTAAGTGTGAGATCCACAGGGCTTCAAACATTCAACATAATTAATGAATGAATTAAACAACAACTTTGATTTACTACCTTATGTTAAGCTGCAGTACACAGCCAAAATGTAGACGTCAAAAGTGAAGATAATACATTCTAATGTATCTATAATGTGTCTTATAATCCATCTCTGATGCCTGCCTCATTACAGCACAACACAGGACCAGCCCATGAAAAGGGATGACCCTTTGACCCCTCTCACCTTGGCAACCACTGTCACGAAGTGTGTCGGCGTGTCCTCGTAGTCCAGAGTCTCTCCTGGTTTGATTCTGAGAACCCCACTGTTGGGGTCGATGGTGAATTTGATATCTGGCGTGCTCTGTCAATGCAATCGGTCAAATGGTCAGTAATGTTGTACTTGCAGGTTTGCTTATATCTATAGTTGAGCAACTTTGAACCGCTTTTAACCTGGTGTAATTTTTTACGGGAATGTCAAAAGATGTTACAAATTTCAAAAACAGCAGATCTTTTGTGAGTTGTGAGCTTGTATTTACTATCCGTCATACTGTACAACAACGTTGTCTATACTACAACAAATTATAGGGCTTAAGTGGTTAACAATCGATCCAACCCTAATAATCGTACATCCTATATCCTAACTCAGTGGTTGGACACCCAGACAAGCACAGGAGTTGAGGCATCACATTTTGTCTGACATGGTTAATATTGTAAAAATAGCTGATCTACAAGCTCACAACGCAATTCTTTTTTTGTTTTTTTAGGTACACATTTTTTTTAAAACATTTTTCACTGTCATCTGGGGACCCCCCCCCCCCCCCCCCAAAAGAAATCATGTGGCAACCCCCCTGGGGTCGCAGCCCACAGGTTGAGAACCACTGTCCTAACTTACCACCTGTATTTTATTTCTAAAACTGTAATTTTCTTCATTTTCTGTACATTTCTGGTCTTGCATGAGAATAGCAGCATCTCAAACGCTATCCTGTCAAGCATGCCCAAGCTTCTGTTAAGCCATCAATGACTTCATCAAATGTGATTGAAATTTAATCCACTGAAGTAACATTAGCACAATTTCTACACTATATTCAGCTATCAAATTAATCTACCTCCATCACTTAACCTAGGAGCAGTGGTGGAAAAAGTGCTCAAATTTTTTACTTAAGTAAAAATATCAATACCACCATGTAGAAATACTCTGTTACAAGTAAAAGGCCGGTATTAAAATGTTATTTGAGTAAAAGTACAAAAGTATTGTGGTCAAAATATACTTAAGTACTAAAAGTAAAAGTACTCTATGCACAATATCCAATTTCACATGTTTCAAAATGTATAAAAATCCTTTGAAATCGACAAGTTGCGAGTTTGTAGATCGGCTATTGTCAAATAACCATGGCTGAAGTGTTTCATGTATGTTTTACAAAGTAACTAGTAACTAAAGTTTTCAAATAATTGTAGAGGAGTAAAAGTACAATATTTGCCTCTGAGATGTAGTGGAGTGTAATACTCAAATAATGTACAATACCTCAAAATTGTACTTAAGTACAGTACTTGAGTAAATGTACTTAGTTACTTTACACCACAGCCTAGGAGAGTGGCACATTTATGGTGTCGGTGGAACCTTCTCAAATTAGGATAAGGGTATGTGTACCCCTACCCCTTATTGAATAGAAAGCATTACTTATTTGCACATTATTTGAACATAATGATATCAAAACTGGACTTAATGAAAGGTTATGGCCACAGTTTAAAATAAATCTGCTCAGGGGGCACTAATTGCAACTCTTTTACTCAATTTTGTACCTGTAATGTTATATTCTCCAAAAGGTGGGTAATCATTCAGGATCATATGCTAGCTATGGTTTTCTCTTGCAGTTTTCTGAGTAAAGTCTTGTTGTTGGTTAAGGAGTAATTGGATTCAAAAATCAAGAAAGGGGTACTGATGCCAAAAGCACTGTGCTAACGGATGTATTTGACAATAATGTTACTATGTTATTACTAGTGTTAGTGTTACCTGTAGGGCGTATGAAACACTGCCTCCAGAACCTATGTCTTTATCCACTGCTTGGACTCTGTAGATGCTACTTCCTGGAGTGGTGTCCTGTTATGGTACGCAAACATAGAAATGAAAGGGAATGTGTGAACATTAAATACACATGATTGTCCAAGTTGCACGCATGTACAGTAGTGACCCCCCAAAACAATCATATTTAAACTGGGGACCACCCAAAATAATTATATTTGAACTGGGGACCCCCCCAACCCTGACAAGCACTTGGAATTGTAGGAGTTGAGGCCTTACATTTAGTTTGACTCGGTTCCACAGATAAATATTGTGAAAATAGTTGATCTGCAAGCTCACTACGCCACACAACGTGAGGCGTTGTGAGCTTGTAGATCTGCTATTTTCTAAAATGTTGCCTCTGGCCTTATTTATTATTTGACAATTTGGCCAATGTTGGACCAGTTTGTATAGTATAGTTTGTTGATTACTTTTGATTCAGTAATGGTCTTTTGAAAACATTAGGTATTGAAAAGGTCTTAAAAGTCCTTAAATTGTCACTTTACTGTCATCTGGGTCCACCGGTTGAGAGCCACTGCAGTATAAATTGTCCACTTTGCCATCCATCCAGGCATGAAATGTTTTTTTTTTGCCCACAGTGTTTATATCAATAAAATACATTGTGAATCAGTGCTGTACGGTAGATCAGATTTCATTATGTTATATTAATCATATTTACCTCTGGGACATCAATGATGAGAGGTACGTTTTGAAATTCAGGCTGTTCATCATTGGCGTCCGTCACAAACACTCTTACTGTCTCAACAACCTGAAGGAAATGACAAAAGGATGAAAAAGACATTTCACACATGCACTTACTGCATACAGTACAGTTTGTATAATGTATACAGTATGTGTAACTTATACTGTAGATATGGCATTTATCATGGATCCACGCAATCCAAGTGACTTCAAATACATGACATACTGTATACATACAGCATAGGGTTTTTTAATATGTTATCAGGTTATTACCAAAACACATCATTTGATATGAAAACTCACTTTATTGCGACCATCCGATATGCTCACTATTGCTGCAATTTCACCTTGTTTCTAAAAAGAAAAAGAAAAAAAGAGGGGCTGTTTCTTTCAACCTCAAGAATGACAGATGATTCAGTTCCATATACAGTAAAATCCTCAGTGTTTACTTAGCTTAGAGAGTGTACACATGGAACCAAATGGACACATTAGGGTCCATGTGGGAAAATGAACACAGATTTTGCTGCGTACCTAGCTCTGGTCCATATATAGCGTTAAATGACTAAGGACCAGAGCTACTGCGTATACCAGGCTTCTTAAAATGAACAACCTCTGCATTGAACGTACCTCTCTGTCGAGTTCCTGCACTAGAGTCACGTTTCCTGACTTGGGGTCCACTTTAAAGTATTCCCTGGACCCCTTTTCAAAAGACATTCCATATCGCACTGCATCCCCCTCTGGATCTGTGCCATTCAGAATGTAGACCTGTGTTCCTACATTGGAAAGACATGATAGAGAGAGAGTTGAAATACTTTCATTGAAATTATACAACATCATACCCCCCTCCCCAATATCAACAAATAGGTTTGGCCATCTGGTCAAGTCATGCTGTTTTCTTTCCTAAGCCTGCATGCAGGTCACAGGTATTAAAATGGCCAGCATGGGGCTCAATACTAAGGTGATCCTTCCATTACACCTTTGCACTCTGAATGCACACATTACTGAAGACAGTTTACAAACGGTTCATTGATTACTACAATCCTTGTCTAACTCACCGACTAGTGTGTCCTCTGAGATGCTGAACAAAGCCATATTCCCATTTGTGCTGCTTGGTCCATTGTCATAGAAATAAGGAGCGTAGTCCGTTTGTCCTTTTTAGGAAACACAGACACAAATATCTTGTTTGAACGAGAACAACACACATTCTTTCAATGACCACCATATTTTTTGGAAAATATGGTGGAAAAATGTTTTTTTCTGAAACATAACAAATGTAATCATATGCAGTACTGTACATGCAACTGACGTGCCATATAGGCACATACATTGGAGTCTATTTTTAGTGTAAACCTGGATGTAATCTATTGATAATAAGTATATCACACTCACTTGCTAGAAGGACGGGTACCGAAGGCAAGGAAACAGAGAAGGATTGTTAAATGTTGAAAAGTCTTTGACATTAATTCAACAGTATCACACCACAAACACATTAAAGCACCAGCCGTGTAAACTCTCTCTTAAGCAGATCATGCCCTCTGCATATAGAAGAGAGGATTAGCTAGACATTATGAAGCTAATAAACAGGCGAGAGGAAGTCTTATTATAACCAAACAAACGATACGAAACAGGAAAAAAAAGAGACCAGAGCCTACCCGAGGTCAAGTGAATCGAGATGACCAACAACAGCAAAATATGTATTTTCTTTTCCTTCTTCATCCTGGTGGAGAGGTAAGGCTTGGCTGGCTCATGTGGAAGGCTATTAGGGGAAGGTGTGGTGAGCAGGCGTGCGCTCCTGAAGGTGGGCTCAGCTCAGCTATAGAGGCTCAGTGGAAGGAAGGGGCTGGAGCAGCTTCTCAGACACTAATCCAGTGACGCACCGTTCACTCCTCAAGACGTCTTCCAGGCAGCAGCACGTCCACCCGCGTTCACTCACATGATGATGACTCAAAACCCACACGCGCTGATGATGATGATGAGAGATGGATGCCTGAGTTTCTCACATCGTTGAGGTGTTATCACACCTCAACATATGATGTGATGGGAACGAGCCTGCAATGGAGAAAGGTCATGCCTTTCCGGCATTACAGATAAATCAGTCACTTTGATTTACTTACTTACATTACAGAGCATACAGCATTGTACACAGGCAGTGTATATGGTGCCATATGAATAGAGGATCTTATTTTTCTCCCAGTGGTTTTAATCCAATAAGACCTGAAGCTTTCTAAATCAGCAGTTCTCAAACTTTTTCGTAATTCAAAATTATTCAACACTTTCACTTTCAAGATTTTTGCAAATTTCCAAAAATAGCAGATGTACAAGCTTGCAGTGCGGCACGAAGTGACAAGCTGTGAGCTTGTATATCTGCAATTTCTGAATAGCCAACGTTAAATCTAAAATGACACGATGCTTCCTGGTTTTAATGGGTTAATCCAATGGCATCTTAGATCAGTGATTCACAATCTTTTTTCACACCATGTTGGTTAATCCATACCAAGCCATACCTAGGGCATAAAGCCAAATTAAAAAATAAAATAAAAAACAGAATCATTTGTGGTTTAAAAACATGCAGCACATGAAGTGCACATTTTGCTTTATCAGGTTCAGTGAGGTGTATGTTCAATAATATGCTGCTTTACTCACACTGAGGTGCTTATTCACAGGTATAAAAATAGCATGTGACATTCAGTTTCACACCCATAGACGCGCAGACAGGCAGCCAATGATGAACTTCCTACGTTTTTTTAAATACACACCGAATCCAAGAGATATTCAATGTTTTCAGGAGCTGGGGGCCTGGCCTGATATGAACCAACTATGGTACTGTATGACTTGGATTAAGTGCTTATTGGAACACAGAGGGTAGCAGTTTATATAATAGATTTCCGCAGTTAAATTACAAAATAAATGTAACCTTAATCAGTTAAAATTACAACAACAAAAAAAAAGATTTGGTAGTTTAGTTACACTATAATTACAAATGAAAATGTTGATGATCACAAAAGCGTTACACACAATATACTTCAACAAGCATAAAACCACAATCATTGCAAAATCAAAAACAATAGTTACCTGTTGTGGATTATATTTCAAGAAGTAACCTTCCCACAACGTGATGTTGTGTCAGGGTGGGAGGGGTATTTCTGCACACAACAGCAAGGCCAGAAGAACACGGATATGGGTCATGGCCCTGTGAACCTATCTGAAATCTGACACACACTTCACCCGCACGCACACGCACACACACACACACACACACACACACACACACACACACACACACAACATAAGAGACAGACAGAGGCAACCAGCCAAGCAGTTAAGATAATTGGACACCAACCCAACACTGGCCATCAATCTGAAAATGTCTCAGACAACATATTCATCCCCAGTAATGGAAAATCTGTGTGCTCAGACAGTCAGGCTTTCCCCCGATCTCCTCCATTATTGCCCCTCTTTATCCCTCCCATCTGCATGAATTTATATATGCATTTTATAATCATCTATCATAATACAGAACATGCCCTTAACGCGTACATGATCAAATTGATTTAAATACTTGACAAGCTGCTGTGCGTGTGCCTCACACATGTGTATTTACTTTAACGATGCACCTGTACGTTTACAGATGTTTGCATCTGTTGCATGTGCCCTGGTTTTAAGATTAAATTTTAGAGCATCCAGATGGCGGACAAGAGGATTACCATGCTAATGCTTTGTCATCTGCCTCTACACACAGACTGTCTATGGGGAAATACATGGTACCAGACCCCCTGCTATCCCTCGCCGTCCCACTAGAGACGCTGACGCCTCAACGCTGGTGTTGTGCACCGGAAAATAGCTGATCTACAAGATCACAATGCGTCACAGCATGATGCCCTGTGAGCTTGTAGGTCTGCTAATTTTTTTTGCTACAGTATGTGTGTGTGTGTGTGTGTGTGTGTGTGTGTGTGTGTGTGTGTGTGTGTGTGTGTGTGTGTGTGTGTGTGTGTGTGTGTGTGTGTGTGTGTGTGTGTGTTAAGGAGTCACAGGGGGCTTTAAGGACAGGACAGAGTTTAATCTGTACAAACAAATATTTCTACTGATAGTTAGACAAACTAATCTGTGTATTTTGATAGACATGTTTTCCCTCTGCTGGAAACCTTTTAAATCAGCTATCCATACATTTTCAAGTCCTGCCCGGAATTTGAACCTGGGTCCCCCATGCAAGCACCACATTTTCTACTGTGGAGCTACAGTACAAGGGACAGCTGATTTGAGCAGAGACTACATTGTGATTTGACCTCCATTCAATACCACGTGTCAACCAGTAGTGGTCCTACCTGGCCATATAGGATAAAAGGTTCTCAATAGAAGACCAACTAAAATCACCAGAGTTGTGTTAGTTATACGGTATTGACATACCCTACCTTACAGATTGGCCAAAATAACATTTTATTCACACAAAAAACTGTTTTGTCATGATCTCCTCCCTTTTTCCGAGCAGACAGCATTGTACTTGCTGCCCGATATATTATCACAAAAACATCCACATAATCAAATCATAGAAAAGGATGAAAAAATGCTATCTCAGCGGATAAACAAGACTAATTGAGTGTGAAACAGGAGAGAGTGAAAGTACTGTGATTTCGCTGATGTCTCCTGACAGAAGAGCAAGGTTCTGGTCCTTTTGGCTCAGCTCGCTACGGAGGTCTCTAGTTTGGTTGATTAGATCCAACGCAACATCCTGGAAAGCAACATAACTAGGGGTTATTCTTGCGTGTCAACCTCCTAGTAGAGGGGAAGTTAAAGTCAAATTTACAGTACGTTGTTAGATCAGTTACTTGTGTAGTATATTAGAATAAGCATATAGTCTAGTGTCCTGTGTAACCATGTAAGTAATTCTCTTCTCTCCTTAATAAAATCAACTGAGGAGAAGGAATGCCTGGACTCCTTCATTCTCCTTAAACAAGGGCAAATAGTCCCACAGATTAATGCATTTTACCACACTTGTTTTAGTATAGTCTCATGAAGTTCTGAGGACAAACACACATTTAGCAGTCCTACTATATCATACTAATGTATCATATGAATTATTTGTAAAAGCACTGTTAGCAACTCATAATATTGGATTAAATAGGGGGGGACTTATTGTGCCAAACTCACTTGGATGACTGGATGAAAATATCCCATCTACAAGCCCATCGAGACAAATTGTAAGCTTGTACAGGTGCTGCAATCCTATGGGAGATGTTTGATCTTTAGATCATACAACTTCTGCTTTGTGGTTACAGCAGGAGCAAGAGCAGAGGGATGCATAAAGCACCTGTACACTCGTCAGTCAGTCATTTTACTCATTGATGTGCATCTCTCTGCATCAAACTTTTATCATTAGCCGCAGGTCCTTAGCGTACTCATTACTGCAAAATCTCTCCAAATGTAGTTATGAAACATTATCAACATGCAAACAGCACCTACTAGCAACCAGCGATGAATCTGAAGATCCTGTCAGAGAAAATGTAGAGACAGACAGGGCAGTTAAGAGTGTACTGTACACGTAATGTGTCGCCAGGACTCTCCAAGCACACATCAGTGTGGTAAGATATTAAGCATTTAATTTTACTCTTACCTTTCCAATTCGCAGCCATCATAAGTTACTCACTTCTACCTCAGACAGTTGAGTTCACAACATTGTCGACTAGTAGAATCAGAACTTCAGGACAGTCTGCTGAAGGTCAGAAGGTGCGCAGGCAGAAGGTGCAAAATACTGCAGGTCAGCCCACTGAGGATGGCCATGGGCAGAGTGGGACACAACGCTCATTCTGCTACATTAGCAATTTATTTGCTAAATTATTCACATAGTTTTATACATTGGCAATGTATAAAAGTAAAAAATGCATAATCCCTTCCCCTATTCGCTCATACTAGGACGTGACGTATGTGTAGGTAGAAGAATATGTACAGTAGGTAGAAATGTCATACTTGAGCACCTAAAATGAAATTTGCAGTTGCATAAAATATTCACAGACATGTAAATTGACTTACATTTTTAAATGTTTATATTTGGTCGTGGTTAAGATTATATAGGAACATGGAGGTGTAAACATGAGGTTTGATTGGAAATAAAACAGATCGACACTGACGTGGATTTGAACCTGCAGTAAACCACAGGACGGTCACACAAAAATGGCATTGTAGTCCTACAAAATAAAAGCAAGTGAGCTTTCTGCTACATGGCAACAAAGAGTGGAAAATAAATTAGAAATGACTGTATACTACTCTATTTAGTATGTACGTTCTTCAACCAGAGACTATGAGCTACAAAATGCAGCAGTGTGAAGATTTCATGAAAGCTACCATTCCACTAGCGTACTATATATCAAAAGACAACAGCCTGACAAGACCAGAGAAATATTTTAAATGTCTTTATTGAATGATTCCATAACTGCAAGAATTTGCACAGAACTGCATTCCCTAGTGCGAACCTATTGAAGTACATCTCAATGTATCTTAAGGAAATAAGTGTAGCTGGTTCACATATTTGAATAATTGTGAGAGCTAGAAGAATCCCCAGATTTAGATGACCGTACGTGTCCTGAACTTCTTTTAACCCAATCAGAAATGGGAACAACTATGCGTTAAAAATAAATAAGAAAACATAATGAACAATATAAACAAGTCAGGGTCAGAGGAGACAGATTGACCTCCAGCAAACCTGGGATGCATCAAACATAACGCCCGATTTATAATTTGTCATACACTGGTATCACATACCAAACATAGCCAGTCTACAAACTCACTCACAAACTCACATTCTCACTCACTTTCATCGTATGGCAAACTGTAAATTAAGCTTTAGACTGATAAATTGCAATATGCGCTCGAAAATACAATCCTCCGCATCTTCACACAACAACACAACATATTATGGTTATTATTTACCAGTTGGATAGCGTTTTAAAACTAAAACAAGGTAGAATCTGGTGTACGCTGCTCGTGTACTCAGTGGAAGTGAAAGGGGACCTTGAGGTGGAACGGGTGACGTCTACTTCTTCCTGCCACCGCCGCCTGACAGAATCATCACCAGCCTCATGAAGATATTCAAAGTGTCCATGTAAATACCCATGCACCTGTATGAAAAGATAGAGATGCAAATAAATAAAAGATCCATCCATCCATCTCTCCCCCCCCCCCCGCCGTGTGTCAGAGATCAGAGGTCTTCAACAGGGGGTCTGGGACCCCTAGGGGGTCCTCAGAGTTACTACAGGGGGGTCTCCAAATCATTGTGTGATAGGAACTTTTTATTGTATCTACATTAACCACTTGAACCCTCGCATCTCTATGTTATGAGGGGAACATTAGCCGAAAATAGCAGATCTGATCAAGTGTCGTGAGCTTGTAGATCGGCTATTTTCGGAAGAGGTTTGGTGTAGAGGGAAACAGAGCAGACCAATAACAGAGCCAAATGTCAAGTACTGAGAGTTTTAAATGTCTGAAAATACACTGCTGTAACAGTGCTGTAAAAACAAGTCTATGAGACTGTCTATGAAATCTACGAAAAAGTTTAATCTGCGACACAATTTTTACAATATATGTGGGGGTCCCTGCTTCATCTCTCAGGGGTCCTTGGCCTGAAAAACATTGAAGACCCATGGACAAGATAATTTCTGAGTATATAGCAATAACATTGATTTTCATAGTGTAAAGTGCTTTCTGGCATCACGTACGCATTGATGGGGTCATATCTCTGGACACCGTAGAGGGGGTAGGTCTCTGCTCTCTTGATGATCTTCTGCGTGTCGTACAGGAGGAAAGCGCTGAACAGCAGCAGACCCCCGTAGACGGCGATCCCGTAGAGCCCAGCTCCAAACGCTGAGGTGGGGGGCAGGAACATCGATCCTGGATGGGACAGAAATGCATGGGGATGAAGACTGACCAACAATTAAAAACCTTCACACCACTGCAAATGGATTCCATTTATTTACATTTTGTACAATCAGGGAGTTACAATTGGATGACTTAACACTGAGGATTTTACTGTGTACGTACTGTGTGGTTTCAGACTGTACAAAAGGAAGATAAAGCGATAAACAGTTCATATTAAATTCAGAGGGCGGTGTTGGAAATGAATTATAAAAATTGAACACAAACCAATGGAGGAGGCGAAGACCACTCCGAAACCAACAGCTAGGGGCCCACCCATGTAGAGGAACTTCTCACTGGGGGCACACATGGCCACTGTAGAAAGGCCACCCACAATGCCCGTTGTGTACCAAGCGGCCCTCATCATCAGGGGTCCTCCCAGAAGAGTGAGGGGGGCGATGACGGCGCCCATTACACCTTTTTCAAAGCAGTGGCAAAACAAACGAACGGGCCATTAAAAACACAGCACTCAAAGTGCATCTCTCATCTGTTGTGGCCACCAGTAGCAGTTAGCAGCCACTGCCATCTAGTGTTCAATTGAAGTAAAAACAAGGACACTTTTACTTACCAAAGGGGCTGATTAATATGGACAAAATCAAATGTAATTTTGACCAATTACCACAATAGTGATATTGTGGGGATGAGGGAGCTTTCACAAAATATTTACATAATGGGATTTTTGATAAACATGAATAATAATAATGACTAATAATGACACCTAAGAACAGTCAGGTAAGTTCAGAAAAGTATATAACTCCACTGTAATGTAGCCTTTAAAACTAGTAACAAGGGAATCCAGATCATCAACAGATTCATTTAAATTTTGTTCACCGTACATATTTGACTCCCCGTAGATTATGTGCTATGAGGTTTATAAATAGCCCCAACTGCACATTTTGTACTCCAAATGTTATTGGTACCTTTTTTCACATGGTTTGGGAATGTCTAATGGTTTCCTCTTTTTGGGTTATGGTTGCTGCTAAATTGTCATTACTTTTGGGAGCTGATATTACACCTTCTCCATCTGTATTTATCTTAAATGATGTGTCCCTGCTACACCTGAACTGCACATACAAGCGCATCTTCTTCGCTGGCTTAACAGCTGCAAAGAAAATGGTAGCTACAAGGTGGAAACCTCCTCATACACTAACATTTCGCCAATGGGTTTTAACGTTTTTGGATATTGTTTATTTAGAACTGTCAACGGCGAGGTTACATGGAGCAAGTGAGAGGAACATTGATATGTGGTCTAATGTTGCAGATAAGCTTAAATATTTGGTTTAAGTGTTGTACACAGTGTTTTGACCTTGCACAGTTATAGGCATGGTGTTTGGCCCTTACATTTCGAGAAATTGTTGGTCCGGGGAGGGGTGGGTGGGTTTATTTTTATTATTATTATTATTTTGTTTTAAGTTGTTTGTATCTTGTTTTTGTTGAAAAATGTATTCATGTGAATATAATTGTAATGTCGATTTGATAATAAAAACAATTGATAACAAAAAAAAAACTAGTAACAAGTAAATGATGTCATATCCCAATATTACGACATCCAAAATCTCATCATATCAATATATGATATAGGACTGATTAATACATTTGTAAAACATCTGAATTACCTGCATGGAACATCCAGGCAAGATGTTTAGGCATCGGACTCTGATCATATGAAATGGACCTCACCAACATGCCAGCTCCAATCATGGCAGCAAACGTAGCTCCCATTGCCTAAGTTATAAAAGAAAGTTTAGATACTTTTTTTTATAATTAAACACCAAGTATTAAATACAGCACTTCAGAAATAAATAATGCATACATATGAAGTCAGGTTAGTCACCACTGTCATATCACATAAGCTGATTGCATACTGTACATTCTGTCATTCAGTAACTTTACAAGACGAATCCCTCTCTTCCTCTATGTCAATTCCAAATTTAAAATAAATGCAATGTTTCTTTCTTCTGGTCCGTGAAAAAACAGGGAGAGGAAGTGAGTGAGGCGTTGCTATGCAGATTCATATTTTTAGTTGTGCATAAAAGATGTAGCGTGTCCCAGCATGGGGAAAAGTGACAGATTACAGACATTCTGCTTGGGTGAGTGAAATTTCACACATTTTTCTTCAGTATTAACATCTCTCACTTCGGAGAGGATACATTTAAATGGAACCACAGCAATTTTTCCTCACTTTGTAGTCAAGCAGCTCTTTCTCCACTCTCGCTTGCTCTGGTCAACAGCTACCATAAATGTAGGACAACCAGCTGAATCTGAGACGACTCGGAGTGTTTAAAATATTAACTTTGTCAACAATGTTATTAGCAAAAATAGTCAATCCTACAAGCTTGTGAGCTTGAAGATCTGCTATTTTCATCGAAGACATTTTTGGTAGAGAGAAAAAAAAGGAGCTGACCAAGTATAGAGTCCTGAGGGACCCTGGATAACTACAGTTAACAAATGGCTAACCAATAAGTTAAATTCAGATTTTTTTTGTCTTTCTTTTTTTGTGGCTAACCGTTGACATCCCTACTACAAAATGTGTTCTGGGGAGGATTCTGTAAGTACTATAGGACCTCATACATTAACCTTGTGAACCCCAGCATCACTATTCAGTGATAAGTGAAGGATTTACCAGCCAAGATCCCCTCATCATCAGACCCATGAGAGCTGGAGTCCTGCTCACTGCAACAGCTGACATGGCTGTCATTCCAATACTGCCGGCAAAATACATGTATGTAGAGTGGATTCTGTCCTTGACGTACTGGGGCCAGAGCCTGTACAGAGAACACAAAAAGTCCTTGAAATGAACAGGAGATCAAATACTTGCAACACAGTCAAATCCAGAGTGTGTTCATTTATCCTTTAATTGTAACTCTGAGAGTGTAAAAATGGAACCAAATGTTTGGGTCCATTTGTTCACTCTCAAAATTATTTTTCATACAAGCTCCCACTGTTTTGCAATTACAAAATAGTATAGAAAGAAACAAAAAGGAAAAAAAGTCAGATAACAGAACAACAATATAAAATTATACATAAGGTGCGTGCTCTTGCGTGAGTAAGATATATTTTATCCATTTGTATCAACCCAAGCCTGAAAACAAGGCTTGGAGGGATTGGTAAATACTCTGGTACTTACACTGCTTTGTCAATGGCACCGATCTCATTAGACATGCCCAGTCCATAGTAACACAGAGCACCAAGGCCTACAGCTGCACCCCCAGCCAGAATCATTCTGCCCATGCCGTCGACTGTGAATAAACAGAGAATAAACATTCATACACATTAACACACCAAACATACAGTACTTTTCCATGAGTTTTAATACACAGGCTTGATTGAACGCTCATTTCTGTTTGGTCAGCCACGGCATTCAGCTAGTCTGTTATTTCTTGATAGCAGACCGTCGCTACAGTATGATTAACAGGCCGGAGACTGCACACCTGAATCATATCAATCCGCAGTGCTTTGTTTATGCTGTATCAAACATGGCAGCCAAGTAAACAAACACAAAATGTCATTTTACAGCTAAACAGTACACTAGAGAATGTTATTCTAAACATTTGAAGCAAGATTCTCATGTCACGCAGGGCGGACCACATTGGCATAAAGATCTAATGGACTATTTTCTTTACCGTAAGCAAAGACATTATTTTTAAATCAATAAAATTGTTTTGTTAAATTTTGTGTAAAATGATTTCTTTCTTTCTTAAGCAGGATGATGAACAGCGGCGCAGTCATTATTGAAAAATAAACCCTTTTGAGAGAAAAGATCCCTCCACTTTGCACCGGGACCTTGGTTTCTTTCTCAAAACGAGGTTGACCAAGACCATTTAGATACTTTAGTAAAGTCCAGGAGTAGAAACAAGTTTTCATGTTTACCTCTAATGAAAGTATCTGCGGCTGGCTCGAACGCTGCTTCTTTGAGCTGGTCTTTGGCGGTCTTCCCCCGACGGAAGCCAAATCTGGCCTTTGTGGAATAGCCCTGGAGAAGGAACATACATCAGATGACAAATACAATTTAAACACAGAAGTAAGATGTATTACATTTGATACGAGTACACTGTGGCCATGATTATCAATGTTAGGTTTTCCATGCCTTCAGCGCCTGTAATATTATTATGATTATAATTATGTGTGTATTTACTGCTTATTTAGGATTATACCAGTGTGGTAGGCCGACATATAAAGGCATAGGTAAAATACATACATATATGAAGGTTAATACTGCCTGTTTGGAGTCATTAACTGAGGCAGCTCTATAAGGTCTCATAAGTTGGGTCCTTTCTCAGAGTGTGTGGGTCGTACATTCCTTACCATTCCCTTATCTCAAAGAGGAGAGAGAGAGAAGCTCAAATGACAAGCTTGATGCCTATGTTAGGGGGGAGGAGAAAGACACTTGCGAGGTGCTCATCGTATTTGCCCAGTGAGTAAAGGCACATATTGGGGGTCCTTGCTTAGATTTTCTGAGGGTCATAACAATTCCTTAAAGTCTTACCAGGAAAGAGAGAGAGAACCAGGCCACCTTGGGGGGTGGGCATGATCTCTGGTGGGAGGCAACATCCTTTGTGTGGGTCTGTGTGGCAGAGTCACTGAGAACTCTTTTCTTGGAGTCCCTCAACAGATCAGTAGTACGTAGAAAAGCTCTTGATACACAAAGATGAATGGTCATATATGCTGATATGTTTATTGTTTGTGTGAAGATTCATGTCGGTAATATTGTATTATTGTTTCTGTGTTTCAATCTTTCTGTATGTCGGTAATATTGTTTTATTGTTTCTGTGTTTCAATCTTTCTGTAGGTTTAAAACCTGACTGTTTTACCTGTCTGTCTGTCTGTCTGTCTGTCTGTCTGTCTGACCTGACTGTTTGACCTGTCTGTCTGTCTGTCTGTCTGACCTGACTGTTTGACCTGGCTGACTGTCTGTCTGCCTGACCTGACTGCCTGACCTGGCTAGACTTTGTTAGTAGAATGTGAGCCTACGGCAAAGGTTGTAGTTGACTAAGATAGTAGTTGACTGGCCGCTTAGCAGCACGATTGGCTGCTGGGTGTGTTAATGTATGTTTGTATTTGTGTAGTAAATAAAAACCATCAAAGACACAGGTTGGTGTAGGTCTGAGTATTATCTACTTCACACCGATTCAGGGACTCCGGCCTTTTGCGAGGGCCGTTAGCCGACCAGTCGCACAAAGTAGTGTGCGTCGGGTTGAAATTCGTACAATCAACCCCTCCTCTCCAACCAGGATTAAAGCAACACATTTGAGCACCAGGTAACACTGAAATCCACAGGAAACATTGTGTATGCCTGTGAATTAACAACTTCAGTTGACTTATTTCACAGGCGCACCCAATGTATTGCATGAATAATTCAACTTTGTTTATGCCAGTGAATGCCTGCTGTTTGATCTAAGAAGTGTTAATAGCTGCTGCATGTGATTAGCAAGTAGGTCACGGTCAGCCTTTATAACTACATTGTTTAAGAGTCTTCAGTGTTTAAGAGTTATAAATGAGGCATATAGGTCCACGACCACTCCATATGCAAATACATGGCACATTCCTAGGCTTTGTATTCCTATTTTGAGTTCAATAATCAGCAATTCCTTATCAAAGTGCTTACCTAATAAATTAATAAATAATCAGAAAAATCGAATCATGAAGACAAAGAGCTCCCTAAACCTTTCCCCCGAAATATCTACTAAGTGCTCCTCCTCAAAGACTTGGTGAAAAAACATAGCCTGAAACCTCTCAACTGACAATTAGTGGTTTCTCTACCCATTTGGCTCGATTCTCATGGACAAATTAATAAGTGCTGAGTGTTTAAAGCCATCGTAATCCATAGGGTGCAGGCCGCTTTGGACAGTTCTGGAAGCACCAGCGATGAAGTGGGTGCATCTTTGAGCAGCTTTATATAATGACTCATAACATGTGAACAAGTGGGCACACTCACAAAATAATAGTTTAAATGTGTCTTTTAATGCACAACAGCAGTCAAACAAATGTTTTGTTTGTTTGACCACTGTCCACTGCTATGCATTAAAAGACGCACATTTAAACTTATTTTGAGGGTGTGGATGTTCCCTTTTTTGATTCTGCACGTTCGAGAATCTGCCCCCTGATGAAGGCAGTTACCTGCCGAAACGTTGGTTTCTTTTTACTCTGCGTCCAAAACTAAAATATTGGCACTTTGGCTACCAGTGTGTGTGTGTGCGTTCACCTTCTTGTCTCTTAAAGACAACTATTTAGATTATTCTGTCGTGGGCCGGCACCACTATAAGGACTTTGGTGTGCACAAGAATCTGCCTCCGTCATTAATCCAGTTGAGAGTGTCACAATCCTTTGTGTGAACCATGACTCAGATGTTATAATACCTGATGAGGCTTTAGCAGGGGTGGACAAGCCTTCAGGGTGGAACTTCTCAGGGCCGGGGTGCCACCGTGTGTCAGCATGGGGCGCAGCCCAGCCACCCCTGGGAGACTCCTCAGGCATGTCAGCCTCGCCACCAACATGGTCAATGATCAATATGCTGCTATCACTCTGTCAATAAATAAATAAACACAATGAATGTGTCAAAACCAGTGGTGGAAAGTAACTTAATTACATCTACTCAAGTACTGTACTTAAGTGGCCGTGTAAACCACCAACCCCAGGAAATTGCATTGGGGGGGATTTGTATACATTTGAACATGTGAAATGGGACTTTCTGCACAATGGGTACTTTTACTTTTGGTACATTAAGTACATTTTTTGATGACAATACATTTGTCCTTTTAATCAAGTACATTTTGAATTCCAGACTTTTACTTGTAACAGAGCATATATTTCTACATTGTAGTATTGATACTTTTATTTAAATACAAAAAAAAATAGTACTTTTACCACCACTGGTCAAAACAAAACAACAGTCATAACATTATGCAATTACATAATATTACATAATGATTATCTCTAGTAGATTAACGAATTTAGCTGGTTTAACAGTAATAGTAAACCAGATTAACGTATATATTTCACACGTGTATTGGAGAATACTACGTAATAACGCCTAGCTTTAACCTTAACAGTTAAACAAAGCTAACTTTAGCTAGCTGGATACGTATTTCTTGAGACAGCGACGTCAGAATGGCGTATATAAAACACCCCAACTATTAAAATACAACACATACTATATGCTGTACATTTCAATAGGGTAAAATGCTAAAATAACACCTCATAAGTTACATACCAAGAGACCTGGTTCACCTTTCCCTGCGTTGGTTGAGATACTGACGCAATTATTTTGCAACCTTCCTGAAAATTCTGTCCCACGGTGTATGAGGTCATCCGTATGGGACACAATCGACACATTATGGGAGTTGTAGTTCATTGTGCACTGCTGAAAACTGCAGTTTAAGAGGGGTCATCAGAGAAATGTTTGGAAAGTTATATAAAATGTTGTGCTCTGGCTTGGTGCTCACTACGCTTCACCTTATATTACTGTCTGATAATTATTACTATTATCATTATTATTGTCATTAATATTGTTGTTATCATTATTACTCTCCGCCAGGAGAGTATTGTTATCACTGCGTTTTCACTTTCTAAACATGACACACCGATTGGTCAAGCCTCACGTGACACGTGAAATACTGTGATCTGATTGGCTAGTGACGCCACCGGGCCTATAGACCCCTTAACAGACTACGTCATACTGGCTGCGTGCAGCCAGTATGCGCGCAACGAAACCCATTATATCAGGTCTCGTTAGGACGCGTCTCACTAGCCAACACACACAAGAGGGGGTTGGGGTGTGCTGAAACCAGTGCACCCCGAAACAGGTTGGGAATTGATTGCGTGAAACAATCACCTGTGCGTCCAGGCTCAATGTTAGTAAACAAATAATTGGTCTATATATACATGGCATCACTCTGACAGTGTCTCCGCCACTGTCAGAGTGAGGTAAGACGGGAACCATGAAATGGCTGCATGGCTGATACATAATTGGCAGATAGGACAGATAGGACATTTATATAGACAGGAGGGATATGACATAGGACACTTATACAGACAGGAGGGATAGGACACTCACACAGACAGAACGGAAGAGGACACTTACCCAGACAGGTTGGATAGGACACTTACATATACAAGAGGGATAGCGACCTATAAATACATGTGTCACTGTGATAAGCCAGATTCCAATACCGAAAATCCGGCCACTAGCTCACTCCCAGACCTTCGAACCGGAAGTAGTCAGGTAGTCGCGGTCCAATTGTTCCTATCTGTCTTATTGGACAGATAGGACAGATAGGACACTTATATAGACAGGAGGGATATGACACTTACATAGACAGGACGGATAGGACAGGAGGGATAGGACACTTACACAGACAGGACGGAAGAGGACACTTACCCAGACAGGATGGATAGGACACTTACATATACAAGAGGGATAGCGACCTTCGCGACCTTCGAACCAACACAAGTCTTCTGGCGGAGAGTTGTGCTCCGAGGAGCACTTTTTCTAGTTATTATTATTATTATTATTATTATTATTATTATTATTATTATTATTATTATTATTATTATTATGGGTTATTATGGTTATTGTTGTTGTTGTCTTCAGCTTTTTGTGTAATTTCTAATGAATACAAATTTAAATACTATTGACATTCTTGCCTTGCAAGTTAATTCACAGCTGTTTTTATGTTTTACATTCAGAGCAAAAAATAGAGGGGAAAAATGTAGGCAATGAAAAACGTTGTCCACTAGGTGGTGTTCTTTCCCCTTCTTTACATAGTCCGCTCACAACGTCCATGGCTTTTTTGTATCACTTAAAAAGTAAATAAATGAAAGATAATTGTTTAATGTCCAGATGGCAACCTATAGCTGGTCATTGTCGAATGTTTTCATTTTACCTGAAGTTTCAGATACGATATGACAACTTTATATATATTTATATATATAAAAAGGAGTTCAGTCAGTGACAGCTGTGTGCCTCATGTCAAGTCACTTTGGGACGTCAGTGTTGCCATGTCCGCTTATTATAAGCGACTCTGGGCTTGTTTACCTGTAAAAGTTGCTTGTAAATATTTGTAGGCTATTTGTTGAAGGCTTGTTTCTAAAAGTGTAGTTGCCTATTTGGGGCTTGGTTCCTAATGTTGTTTAAACCAGTGTTTCAAACATTTTTCAAGTCAAGGACCCCCAAATTAAAATGTATTTGTCTGCGGACCCCCATCTGAAATGAAAATATTGTATTTCTTTGGAAAATAGCAGATCTAAAATCTCACAACACGTGAGCTTGTAGATCGGCTATTTTCAAATACCCAACGTATATGTGTTTAAAGGGCGAAGCGGGATCGCTTCTTTTATACTTGTTTTTATAGACCTGGTTGCTTGTTTCTCTCTCAAAACCTGGCAACGCTGTCACTCACATTGGAGAAAAGGCGCACAGGGGAGAGTAGCCCGTATCCCATTCATGTAGTGAATACAACTTTTGTACAGCTTTTAACTTATCTAAAACATGTTTTCATCTAAGTTTTCACCCGGACAAACGCAGGGTAAACATTTATTTTCGATTTGATCTTTTGTATTGATAAGTGGAATAGCCACAGGCAGGCATAATATTGCGAAGTAAACGACATGGGAATGAATAACTTTCACCTGGAGACCTGTGCTGTGGGAAGCCTGATCACTTTCATTATGGATATCATGATGTGGGATGGATGGATGCTTCTTCACAGAATGGTGTGTATAGCCTATTATTGCATGATTGGCAATAGATCTAGGCTTTGATTTGATTTTAGTGAATACTTTATTTAGAAGTTTGCAGAAAAAAAGCACAAGAAAGTACAGTTTAAATACAAGGTCAACTAAATAGGATTGAAAAGCCTATGAAAGCCTAATGGCTTGTTTCAAATGGGATCCCCATGTACTCAATTCATAGTGATTCATAGGCTACTGTATCTGGCAAGTATTTTGTTTATGAGAAGATTTAATTTCATTGGCAATAAACTTTGTTGTGGCATGTTTAATTTTGTAGACAGTTAAACTTTTTGTGTTTGTTTGTTTTGTGTTATTCTAAATAAACAGAGTATAGACTAGACTACTGGACTACTACATTATATAGAGTATCTAAACACTGTTTAAACCTGTGCTTACTATTAGCTGTAACCTGTAATGCTCAGCTCCAAAATATGTGCTCCCCACGCTATAACCTAATGTCAAAATGTGGCATGCATGCAGAGACTGTAAGTGGTGGGAAAGGTACTCAGATTTGTATATACCATTACCACAATGTCCAAATACTCTGTTACAAGTAATTCAATAATTAAGTAGGCTAAGTAAGACTTTTGTACTTTTAGTACAAAAGTATTGGCATCAGTACCAAACGCAAAAGTACTCATTATGTTAATGGTCCATTTCTCAATGATATTATTGCATTAGTAATGCGTGAAGTTGCTTTACCATTATTTTATCACTTCATGTATATTTTGTAATATTCATCTACATTTGCTAAGTAACTAACTAGTAACTATACAGTTGTCAAATCATTGCAGTGGTGTACAAAGTACAAGATTTGCCTCAATGTACTGTAGTCTGGTAGAAGTATAAATTAGGCTGTCAAAATAAATCATAATTGTAGTTAAGTACAGTAGCCTACTTGGATAATTAGTTACTTTTATCACCACTGCTGTAGGCTATATCTACAGTATGTCTGATATTGTTCCACTCTGTACAGATACAGTCTCTGTCTCTCTGTCTGTCTGTCTGTCTGTCTGTCTGTCTGTCTGTCTGTCTGTCTGTCTGTCTGTCTGTCTGTCTGTCTGCCTGTCTGTCTGTCTGTCTGTCTGGGCATGAGTGTCATTGATTACAGCACAAAATACTTAACTGGCCCAGATCAGGCTACAAGACACGACGTGCCGTGGGAGCATGTTTCTCAGTTTCCACGTACACTATAATAGTACACTATTTTATCACACCTACCACTCTGGAAGAAGAAGTAGTGTATAATTAGAATGCCACGTTAATGTCGATTTGCCAGCACGCATCAGTCAATTGGAAAGCAAACTTTGCAAGTTTGTGGTACATGAGGTATGGATAGCAGGCTACATTCTTGTGTAGTTTGGAATTTGCAGACAAACAGAGAAGGAGAGGTGAATGGTGCCAATAAGAATTGACGCACCGAGTTGCATACCAGTATGAATGATGCTGTGCTGTGACAGCAATAGCCTACAATGCAGCCCACCATAGCCTACATGTAGCCTCCAAATTGATATGTAGCTTCGGAACACCATTTAAAAATGATTTGAGCCAGGGACCCGCATAAGAGAAGATTTGTCAACTTCTGTCAAACGTTTTCAAAAATAGCCGATCTACAAGCACAGAACACATCGCATCTCAACACATTATGACTTTGTAGATCAGCTGTTTTTTGAATAGCTGAAAATCAAAACAGGGCTTAATTGTTCCTCATTTTCCTTAATTGATCCTCCCCTGGAACCCCCCCAAGGACCCCAGGGGGTCCGCCCCCACCCTACTTTTGAGAACCACTGGCCTTCAATACACAATGAATGAAAGTGGCTTTTGGCTGGCTGGCTGGCTGGCTGGCTGCACGGTGCTGAATTTGCCTTCACAACACTTCACAATAAAGGGGTGGCAGATATTAAAAGCATTTATAACAAGATGATAAATGGTACAGTCAGTAGTATAATGGCGGTCTGGTTATGAGCAGATGATCAAACGTGTCATATGCCTCAGTGGTTTGTGAATATTTGAAAATGTCAGCTTATGGTCCATTTCAACACAGCTTGAGCGTTTGGCACAATAAGCTGAGATAATTGCGAGTACTGTAAAAGCCTGAGTGTTAATTTAACTCAAGAGACTGTACAAATGTAACCCATTTGTACACTTTCAGAGTTACAAATGGATACATTAACACTGAGGATTTTACTGTGTGTAAGATAAGATTACATGTAGATGAAGATGAAGCATCACTAGGCTTGAATTGATGATTAATTGTTGACGGTGACATTATTTGTTTGCCTTTAAATCACATTTGATCAGACCAATTACTGCTATTTTAGAAACTACACTTCACTTTCACCTATACTTTATTGATTATCACTTATAGGCAACTTTGCTATTACAAAAAAGCAGGGAAACATCAGGTAGATGCTTGCTAGAATGTAACGTTTTCCAGACACCAGATATGCTCAGAGAAATGTAAAGCCATATAATGAGTATGATTGATTGATTGATTGATTGATTGATTGATTGAATTCTTTATTAGTCAGAAATGTAATCAGCACGTGGTACAGTCAGACATAGGGCTAAAAGGATAACACAAAAAAGTCCTGGAGACTTGTTTTCATTGTGGTCCTCGTATTCAATTCATCAACATAGCATAAAAATAACACCATTTTGTCATCAACAAATACAAAACACTAGCCTACATATGTACAAAGGAGAAAAAGAAAAAACGGCAGCAGTAAATGACACCTCGTTTCTTTGGGAAAATGCATTCATCTCCCATTGTGGTCTCCTGATAGGTGATTTTTCAGGCCAGTTTTGAAAGAAACCATGTGATTTTCCCATTTTTAAGGGATGGTGTCAGGGCATTCCACATTTTGGTGGCAGAGTAGTAGAATGAGAATGACATTTTCCCATGTTTGTTCTGTATTTGGGTAGATTTGTGAAATGTCTCCAACCTAAAGGATTCCCTCCTTTCCCTGGTACAGTACAGTAGCCTACTTAAAGTACTGTAAGTGATATGGTTTTGGTTAAAACGTTAAAGCTCTGTATTCCAATAGTAATCATTGCTATGGAGTGTTAATTCAGTAACAGGGGTGTCCCCATTTATTCAGCTCTTTTAGTAAACAGAAAACAAATGTTCAGGTGGGTTGCACATTTCATCCAATCAGGATAGAGGACCCCACAAAGCTCATTTATCCGCTTGTGTTCCAGTTCCAATTTTGTCTGCTCATTTATTTGCTTCATCCCTTCCAATTTCACTTGTTTATCCTTTATGAGTTCTCTCTCCTGATTGGATGAAATTGGTATACCGACCTGATTTCTTTTGTTTCTGTTTACTAAAGAGGTGGAGAGATGAGGAGCCCCCTGGTCTTCAACAAATACTATATTGCAATTATTACTATGGGACTATGGAGCTATTTAACATTTGTGGAATATGGAGCTATTTAACATTTGTTTTAACAAAACAAAACAAAAAATACATCACTTTCTTACGGCACCTTTAGTCTCCGGGTCGGACATGACTAGAAACATCCCAGACAGGTTAGTCACTGACCCTTTGACGAGTGAATGACCCTGGGAGTTTGTGTGCACTGATCTGTGCCCAGGAGGGGCTTTTGGAGTCTCAGCTGTGTAAGAGAGACCTTTGTGGTTGTGGCATGCGGCAGTGTGGTGCAAGACGGAGTGGAGATTTCCTCTTGGTGAAAGCGCACCTCAGTGGACGGGCTAGTACACACCCTTTGATTACACACCATTCCACGTCGACAGTGTTCTACGCTTACAGAATCCAGAGTTCTCCGTCTTGAACTCTTCAGAGCAGTGGTTCTCAACCTTTTTAGGCAGCGACCCCCTCAAAATAATCATGTTAGAACTGGAGACCCCCCACCCTGATAAGCACTTGGAGTTGAGGCATTTAATTTTGTTTGACTCGGTTCTTATATTATTTGACAATTTGGCCAATGTTTTTATAGTATAGTTTGTTGATTACTTTTGATGGTATTTCTTTCCCTCTTTTTTTTAGGTATCAAAAGGTCTTAAAGTCCTTAAATTGTCACTTTACTGTCAACTGGGGACCCCAAAAAAATCATGTGGGGACCCCCCTGGGGGTCCCGACCCACAAGTTGAGAACCACTGCTTTAGAGTGTGAAAATGGACACTTGCTTAACCACGGCGACCTTGGTGTCCACATTTTGGGGCGTGACAAAAAGGAACAGAAAGGGGAAATTCTAAACATTTCTAAAGTCAATGGAAAACAGTTGATCTAAGCTAAAAATGTTGTAGATCGGTTATTTTCAAGTTTCAAAAATGTTTGTGGTTCTCATGTGGTTAAGTGGTTGACACTCTGGATTTTGCAGTGCACCCAGTCACTCAGAGCCCTAAACTTCTCTGATTCCCGTTGGGAGAATTTCACATGCAGTGTCCAACCAAGGCCTGTGTTTAGATTACTGTCTCTCCTGGGTCTGACCACAGAGCTCGCAGCTGGCCCAGGACGGAGAGAGGTTGCAACAGGATGTGAGAACTGCAACCTCTGGTTGTGTAAAGAACCGAACAGGAACCCTGAAGGGTCCCGCCAGGCTCATCATCATCAATGTACACAAAACGCCAGACATGTATTTGGGTCGGGGCAGCCTGAGCGTTCGTTCTCCAAAACACAGCAACTTGTTTCTTGATTATATTGGCCATTATATATTTTTATACATCATCATCGGCATCAGCAATTATGCAGCCGTTGTGTCCTGAGTTTTAACAACTTTCAACCTGGGGTCCCTAATTTGGGCAACCCTAACCCCTACTCTATAGGTGAAAATTTGTGGTTGATAAAATAAAGTTCAGTTAATGCGTTTATTTTGTACCTATGAAGTAGTTATTTGTGTTTACTTATTTATTTTGTTGCTTTTAAGTTAAACGTTCTCAGATAGAAACTTTAATCAAATCTAAGTTTTTCCAAGTCAATTAGAACATTTTGCGCTTGTTGACAAAACATCGGTCAAAAGATCAGTAATCAGTGGTGTAGGACTGTCGGTGGTTTGCAGGTCTGGTATAGGTCTTGTTTTGTGTGAAAGACACACACACACACACACACACACACACACACACACACACACACACACACACACACACACACACACACACACACACACACACACACACACACACACACACACACACACACCCCTACCTTTCTATTAGGGAGTGGGAAGCTTTTAGTCTGTAAGCTGCAGTTCCTGCTGATTAATAGCAGCAGTCACACTAATGGCTTCGCCTTGTGGCAGGACCTGTAATCATTTAACAGTGATCCATATGCAATCACCAACACCCTCCACATTCCATTGGTAGCACCCGAAGGATCCCATAAACACGTGTTTTCATCAACACAGATGTGGGACATTGGATAAAAGCTAACTAGAAAGCAGTTTTTTTTGGTCCTGAGTTGTTGTAACTCTCATTTGATTTCAGCTTTAGCAGTTTGGGGGGGCAAATATATGATAACGACACCTTCCTAATGACCTTAGTGTGAGACTGTTATTTGTTGGGACAGCCATGCCGTGTTTTACTGGTGGACAAGATGGTTTGGAGGAAATACATGGATTGCTTTTATTGCTTGTAAGTTGTAACATTGTTTAACACCGTGGCGATCTTTGTTTTGTCCATCTCTGTATCAGAGAAAACAGAAAAGACCATTACTGCATCAAAAGTCATCAACAAACTATACTATATATGGTCAACATTGGCCAAATTGTCAAATAATATAAGAAAGAGGCAAACATTTAGTAAATAGCTGATCTACAAGCTCACAACGCCTTGCGTTGTGAGCTTGTAGATCTGCTATTTTCACAATATTTATCTGTGGAACCGAGTCACAACTAAATTGAATGCCTCAACTCCTATTCCAAGTGCTTGTCAGGGTGGGGGTCCCCAGTTCAAATATGATAATTTGGGGGGGTCATGTCCTGAAAAGGTTGAGAACCAATGTTTTAGAGGTCAAGGACTCAGGGAGAACAGCCAGGGCCATCTGGTATACCACTTATAGTAGTAGCTTCAGTGCTTGACCCATAGTATTATAAGTCACTCCTGCTGCCTACTGTTTTCAGAGATCTGCTCAGGCCAGGCATTGTGCCATCATGTATACTTCTCTGCAAGCTGCTTGAATAAATGACAAGTTAGATAATTTCCTGAGCCTGTGTGTCTCACTGAGTGAATTGATTAGAATCAAACCAGGAGTCGATCAACTGCAGATCCATTTCACCACAGTGGCATAGCTTCTGCTTAAATCCCAGGATTAGTGGGAGGATCATATCCCAAGTTGCTATTATCCCAAAGGTAACCCAATAGTAATCTTTCAGGGACTGGGTGCAGGATATCCGCAGCCATCATTAAATCTATCCTCAGCTTCATTCGACTGCCCACAGCCTCCCAGGTAGAAGGCTTATTATCCTACACACTTACATAAGTATTATGTTCTTCTGAATGCCCTGCAGACTTTTAGCACCACACTTTAAGGCTTAGTGACAAATAGGTTTCTCCCGGCCCCCTCCCTCAACTTTCTGTGTACTTATTCTGGTGTATACCTAATGTGTCTCCCCCTTAGTCTAAAGCTGCATTTTTAGTGCAGGGTGATAGGTAACCAGTGATGGAAGAAGTACTCAGATTATTTTACCTAGGTAAAAGTAGCAATACCACAATTTAGAAACACAAGTAAAAGTCCTGCATTCAAAAGAGAACAAAAGCACTGGCATCAAAATGTACTTACACTGGCCTGGACCGCTGGCGTAGTCCAGGCACCGAGGCTCAGTGTGGTCTGACAGCGTGTCGCGAATTCGAGTCCCGAGCCTTTGCTGCATGTCACTCCCCATCTCTCTCTCCCCATTTCCTGTCAATAAAGGCATAAAAGCTAAAAAAAAAAAATCTTCATAAAAAAAATATAAATGTATTTACACTACAAAACATAAAAAACAGTATTTACACTACAAAACATTAAATGTTCCATTTAATCGGATTGTAATTAGTATTGCATTAATGTTTTCATCAGTTTATTGTTGCAGCTGGTAAAGGTGGGGCTGATTTTAACTTTATGTGCTGCTGGATAACCTAATGCCACATCATCATTTATCAGTTAATGTATGTTTTTGTTTTCTATATATATTAGAGGATTAAGTACATTTTACTTTAACAAAGTTAGTAACTAAAGCTGTCAAATAATTGTGGTGGAGTTAAAAGCACAACATTTGCTTAGTACGGAAAGAATGGAAAGACTCAAGTAAAGTACCACAAAATTGTACTTAACCAGATAAGCCTGACATCATACGTCGAAAATAGCAAATCTAGAAGCTCAAAATGCGTTGTGGTGCGATGTAGTTAAGTACAGTACTTGAGTAAATGTGGCTACTTAGTTACTTTTCACCACTGAGTTTACATTTATGCAGGAGCAGCAGTCCTTCAGATCAATGCCCAGATGTTATCTCTCACAGTAGGCCAGTCATGAAGCTGATGGACTCTGTCGACCAGATCTCTTCTCAGTGTTGACATAGGAAAGTAGCTGTCTGCTAGTAATGGCTTGCATGTCCACCCACATCAGTGGGTGGTTTCACACCAAATCCAGACCGAGAGGAGTTAAAATCAAACAAACAAACAAAAAAACACAAGATTTGTAGAATTGCGTTTTATTCACAAATTAACATTTTCGTCTTGCTACTTCAAAGACAAGACTCAAGTATAAACTTGAGTTGTGTCTGGGTGTACCAGGTTTCAGCGCATGCACGGTGGGTGGGCACTGGGCATGTTCCATTGCCTGGGTCTCTTAAAGATGAGATTAGATTCCAGTAAAGCCCTGGGTGCTTTCTTTTCTCACTTTGTTAAGATGCGCTTTCGTCCCAGAGTGAATCGCACCATCTTTTGGCTTTGCCAAGCACTCTTCACACCATTGTTATGGAAGTTTGCATGTAGGAGGAGAGTTTGAGGTGCAGAGGGCAGAAAAAAAGGCTTAGCATAACCAGGGCTTTGCAGGGACCCCTTTATTGTGGTATAAGCTGACTAAGCATCTATGGGGAGCAGACAGGTTTTATGGCATAATGCAACAATAGGCTTTTAACTTCCCCATTAATATGACCAGCTAGAAGAAATTTCCACAAGTGCTTTGACAGAGGGAATTGAGACCAAGAGTGCGATGCATACTCTTGCAAGACTCTCAGTCTTGTTCAACTGTGCAAAAAATGTATGACTGACAGTTTAATGTTCATTTCATTTACAGGATGAAGCATTGTCTTACGATGGGGAATACAAATAACTCAAGGGCTCTTTAAGAAGGCAACTGGAGTCGTGGAAGATTGGCAGAACCTATTAAAAACAGTCTATAAAAGCGTATCCAGGCACCGCTACATCCAAGAATGAGGATCAAATACACAATATCCATTGTCTTCGTTGTGGCACTTGTTATCATTGAGAAGGAAAACAACATTATCTCGAGGTAAGCCCATTTCAGTGATCAATGGAGCGCTGTTGTGTTTTCCAACAGTTGCACCGAGGCCTGTCCGTTGCATTTATCTCTCTCAAGCTTTAAGACAGCTAACTTATCGTGATGTTTGGCATTTATTTAGCAAACACAAAAATGCTTTCAAATTCCACGCTAACTAATAGACCTACTGTTGTTTTTCTCTTAGTGTTTTGATTAACCTCAACGTCATAATAGGAGAACATTCAGCGGAAGCAGATCTACAAGCTCACTAATGCGTTGCATTACGCAACGTTGTGAGTTTGTAAGCTTGTAGATCTGCTATTTTCGGTGATGAGATTAGGTGTACAGGGAAAAACCAAGAATAGATCCCTGGTGGACACCGGTTAACAAAGTACGGTATATAAGGTTTAAATGGTTATTAAGGCTAATTTACCATGATGCTTGGCATTTATTTAGCAAACACAAAAACAATTTTCAATTCCCATGCTAAATAATAGACCTATTTGCTCTCTCTTTTGACAAAAAAAACAACTAAACAAAACAATAACACAGATTCAACTGTCTGTTTTCAGGGTGTCAGATAAGCTGGCATTGAAGCAGACTCCACAGACCCCTCTCCAGACCAGAGGTCTGCTGAAGCACAATGGTTCCTTCACCACCCTGAACAAGCTGGACCCTGCCTTCACTCTGATGAAGCGTCGCCTCGTCAACTACACCGAGCCCCAGGATGCCGCGGTGGCATCGACGTCGGGCGGCCGGAAACACATTCTCCTCCTCGCCACCACCAGGACCGGCTCCTCCTTCGTGGGCGAGTTCTTCAACCAGCAGACGGACAACATGTTCTACCTGTTCGAGCCGCTCTGGCACGTGGAGCGGATGCTGACGCTGGAGGGCGGAGGAACCAACGCCACAGCGGCCGCGCCGGCGTACCGCGATGTCCTCCGCCAGCTGTTCCTGTGCGACTTCTCCCTGCTGGAGAGCTTCGTCGAACCCCTCCCCGAGGACCACGTCACCGCCGCCCTGTTCCGCCGGGAGTCCAGCAGCTCCCTCTGCGAGGAGTCGGTCTGCAGCCCCTTCGTCAAGGGGGTCTTTGAGCGCTACCACTGCAGGACGCGACGCTGCGGGCCCCTCAACCTGACCATGGCCTCGGAGTCCTGTCTCCAGAAGGAGCACAGGGCCATTAAGTCGGTGAGAGTCCGTCAGCTGGAGACCTTGCGCCCGTTGGCAGAGGATCCCCGTCTGGACGTCAAGTTCATCCAGCTGGTGCGCGACCCCAGGGCCGTGCTGGCCTCTCGCATGGTGGCCTTCGCGGACAAATACAAGAACTGGAAGCAGTGGGCGGCGGACGGGAAGGTTCCCATCGACGACGATGAGGTGAGGAAGCTGAAAGGGAACTGCGACAACATCAGGATGTCCGCCGAGGTGGGCCTGAGACAGCCGCGGTGGCTGCGCCGGCGGTACATGCTGGTGCGCTACGAGGACATTGCCCGGTTCCCCATGAGGAAGGCGGCGGAGATGTACAGGTTTTCCGGAATCCCGTTCACGCGCCAAGTGAGGCAGTGGATTCTCAGGAACACGCAGGCCTCCAAAGAGGCCAGTGGTGTATACTCCACGCAGAAGAATTCATCGGAGCAGGTGGAGAAGTGGAGGTTCAGCATACCTTTCAAAATCGCACAGGTCGTGCAGAGGGTTTGCGGGCCGACGTTAAAGCTGTTTGGGTACAAATTTGTCAACAGCGAAAAAATGCTCACAGACAAGTCCATCAGTTTGATAGAAGAAAAAGTGTTTAAGTTTACATAGAGACTTTGACAAACATGAACTTTGAACCTTGACAGAGGCGAAGCCAACAGCCAGGATACAAATCTGGATGGATCGATATTTATTAGGACTTGTGTATATCTGAGAGATACAGTAAAGTATAAAATATTTTATGATGACGCGCTATTTAAAGTTTATTACATTACTAACAAAAAAAAAGATCAATGAACAAAAGTTGCCATTGAATGTAATATGTTCATATTGCATTCAATGATAAAAAACAGGGATTATTTACCACTCCAAATTAAACGATCTGGGGCTTGTATTGTAGGTCTGTGCAGAATTTAATTTAGACGCCTTAGCAAATATGGCATAATAGAGAAAGCTCTGTCCTTGAGAACAGTGAGTGGTTGTTTTAAATGCTCCAAAAAGAAGAGAGAGAGAGAAAAAAAGTCAGGTAGCTTCTAAAGGTGACTTGCTGAACTTGCACAGTGCTTCTATTAATTTACTTTTTGTCAAACAAGTCATGGGCTAGCAACAGAAGCTGCTTTTATACCAAAGAAACTTGAAGTGAAATGTAATCGGTAGGTGACTGAATGAGTGGCCTTGTGTAGCAACACACGTTGCAGGAAAAGGAAATACCAGCGCCTTGCCATGTAATTTCTACAGTGCCTAACATTAACCACTTAAACCCTAATTCAAAATCTTTGAAAATAGCCTATCTATCATCTACAAAGCTCACACAACGCCTCGCATTGTGAGCTTGCGGATCGGCTATTTTTGAAAATGATGAACATTAAAATCTGAATTGTTCGCCTATAATGACATGCCCAAAATAGGGGCGCCAGGGTGAAAGTGGTTAAGAAGGGATGTTGTTTCATGCTAATTTATTTTTTTCCCCTCTGTTTGCTGAAAAGGTCATTATGGCTCCAGCTCTGAATGTGCTCCACAAATTTCCTCCCCCCCCCCCCCCACCCCACAGTGGGCACTTCTCTTTTGCACATGTATACTGTACTTTGCTGAAAACGTGTTATGCTTCTTAATTGGCTGAAAAGTTTGTTTGAAGTTGTCCTCGTGACAGTGTGCTGGGACCCGTTGTGTAAAAACAGATGTTTACGGTGGTACTGTACTGTACTGCAGACATTCCAACTGCAGCTGGTATGCAGGATCGTGTGAGGTTTGTCGACAGGTCTGTGTCTATTGACACAAGTCTCCTGGCTTGTGATTAAAAGGGGCCCTGATACCCAGGCCTGTGAGGCTGTTTGTCCATATGCCTGTCTGTTTTTTTTGTTTGTTTGTTTCGTGTGTGTGTGTGTGTGTAGTTTTTTTTTATCTTGTTTGTCACAATAAATGTCCTCTTGGTTACAAAATATGTGAATTTTTGTAAGGACACAATTTGGTTCATTTTTGTTTTAACCACTTAAACCCTATATACTTAGTTGACCACATACTAGGTCTGCTAGAATGTCTCGCAAAAAATAAGAACAATCACTGAATGTTTGACCCAGAATAGGGGCGCTAGGGTTCAAGTGGTTAACAGTTGCGATGAAACCAAATTTCACTTAGCGAAAACATCCCCTTTTTGTAATCACATGCTGTATTATGGTCACTGCTGGTTAACAGAGATTAAAGCAACTGCAGCGTAAACTCAAGCAAATGTGGAACAGCTTGTAAAAACATGTATTTTATATTGTTGGTCCATATGCTGTACGTGTTGATCTTCAATGCTTTGCTGCTTATAGAGAAGGATGTGAATGAGTTGCCTTGTATACAGTACAGTAGTAACGCTCTCAATGCAGGAAAAGGAAAATGCCAGTGTGCCTTTTTGTAGTCTAACAATGAACAAGACACAGATGCAATATTGAAAATGGTGACAATATTGATAAAGAATTATCTATTGTTTATTTGTTGTTGGTTATGAATTTCCTCCACTGCAGGAGCAAATGCACTGTATACATACGTAAAGTATATATTGTTGTTTTTGACTTGAGCAGCTTGTCTTCTAGGAAGAGAGGAGGAAGGATTATACAGTATGGAGGCTGCTGCCTGGTTTCCAGTATGTTTACCGCTGTGAAGGAAGGACCTATTTAAGTATCGGAACCCAGCAATTACCCCGACTTTACATATAGTGTGGTCAGAACCACCTGACCCCACCCGCTCACTGAGCACTGCAGTCCTAGCTATGTTTACCCCTCTCTCTCTCTCTCTCTCTCTCTCTCTCTCTCTCTCCCCTCGCTCTCTCTCTCGCTCGCTCGCACGCACGCACGCACGCACGCACGCACGCACGCACGCACGCAGCATTCTGATACTCTATCTCTCCCTGTTTTGAACAGTCTGTCTCTCCGTTGCTCCCTCTCTCTCACTCTCTTTCTTTCTCTCTCTCTCACTCTCTATTTCTCCCTGTTTTGATCAGTCTGTCTCTTTGCTACACAGTCACTCTCTCCCTCTATCACACAAGCACGCACACGGACACGCACACGGACACGCACACACACACACACACACACACACACACACACACACACACACACACACACACACACACACACACACACACACACACACACACACACACACACACACACACACACACTACTCTATCTCTCCCTGTTTTGAACAGTCTGTGTCTCTCCGTTGCTCTCTCTCTCTCTCTCTCCCTGTTTTGATCAGTCTGCCTCTGCTACACTCACTCTCTCCCTCTAACACACACACACACACACACACACACACACACACACACACACACACACACACACACACACACACACACACACACACACACACACACACACACACACACACACACACACACACACACACACACACACACACAATTTTCGGTGGTGCTCTCTCTTCCCCGGCACACTCTCTCTCTCAGCCATAATTCCCCAAGCCACCACCTCAGTTTGACTTACGTTACACACATTCGTGTCAGCAGTCAGAAGCTATCCTTTGATCTGGTTTAGAACTAACCAGGTATTTGGTTGTCTCTCGGTCGCACAATGGCGTCTCAGATGATACACACCACCACACACTGCCGCGCTGTCTGAGTCATGTGCGCCAAAACCTAATGAGGAGAAGCAGGGCATTCATAAACTCTTATATTGGACTGGCTTTATGTGGGACGTGTGGAGGGTGGAGTCACTGTATGGTCGGGGCAAATATAGAATAGAATAACCACTTTCCACTGATTTAAGGCCCTTTCCCCTGTTCCTGAAGTGAAACGAGGGCATTTAGGTAACCCCGCCCGCCTGCCCTGTTATATGGTGCCCTGCCACATCAATCACGAGGGGGTTTGAAATATGCAAAACAGCCGTAAGAGAGATCAGATTAACGCCATTCTCTGCAGCGGCTGTGGTACAAAACTGGCACTCGTCTCTGATCCATACATAAAATACATGCTGTTGCATGCGATAATCACATGATGGGGGAGGACGGGACATTATTCAAACATGCTCAGTGCCTGATTTTGCACTGTAGAATGCAATTCATGAAACACAGCCTCTAGCATGTAATAATTTTACATGTAATACAGTATGTAATGTAATAAAATACACACGGTCTGTTACATCCTCAGCGCACAAAACAATTCAGCAGAATCCTGCAAGTACAGTATGCAATGCATGGTTATTGTTGATCGGTGAGGAGTTGGCTAGGTAGGCACCATAACCATTTAAACACTGTACATCATTGACCGACCGGGGTCCCCCGCAAATGGTGGACAGTAACGGAGTAAATTAACTTGAGTACTGTACTTAAGTACAGATTCTGAGGATCTGTACTTCCTGTTCCTGTACTATGAAGGCTGTAAAGTATTGAGTTTTAGGGAAACACTCTAGCCATGTTTCTGGCTTCCTCCTCCGCTCGCCTCTTTGTTACATCTTGTATGGGTGTACAGGACTATTTAGTTCTGGTTCCTGTTTCTGGTCCCATGTCTAGGTGTTTCTGCAGGCTCTGTATAACGTAGTGGTTCTACAAGCAAGCATATCAGTGCATGCAGTGCAGGTGGTTTCAGAGAGTTACTTCTCTGAAACAAGAGTTACAAGATCCTATAAATTCATTGTGAAAATATTGCAGCAATTCATTGATTTAAAAATTAAGAAATGTACTTCTACTTTTCCTTTAAGTATTTTTTAAAAGCATGTACTTTTACTTTGACTTGTGCTTTAAGAAAATAGCCTACTGTATCTGCAAGCATTGCGACAGTTATGATGCATTGTGAGGCTGTAGATCTGCTATTTTCGCCAAATGTTCGCCTGTTATGACATGCTCAGAAATGGGATTATTACGTTTTTCTAAGCACTAAATACAGCTCTTTCTGAAAAAGATATAATATACCAATTTTATATTGAGCTTTTAAGCTAATTTGTTACTCAGCTAATTCAATTAGACTGCTGTTGTAGAGTATGGATACTGTGTGCAAAAGTTGCATTAGCTTAATCTGCTCATAGTGTACAGAAGGTTCTCTCAAGTTGTCGCATGTCGAGTTTTCTCCCTTGAGCGTTGTGTATCGAGGCTAAACTGGGACACAGTATGCTGTAAGCTGTAAGCTTTGCATGGAGATGATTTTTTCTTGCCCTAATATCATGCTGCTTTCTTATAAAACACTGGCAATAAAACCTGTTTTTAATTAGCCTTTTATGAAACTGGTATGAAGCGTCTTGCAAGCTACTGTCTTGCTGTTACCATATTAAAAGGCAGGCAAATTTGATTCTGTGCCTGAACAGGAAATGGCAACCTGGGGATTTATGGTGGCTGGTGATTGTAAGGTTGCTGTTCTGCACAGACAGCCGACCGCGCCAAGGTTTGGATGGAAGATCAAAGATCAGCGCTGTGCTTTTTATTTGCTGTGTCACAGCTGTACTGATCATGCACTTACTCAGTGGAGTAACTAAGTACATGAACTAAAGTACTGTACTTAAGTACAATTTTGAGGTATTCTTTTTTTACTTTCTTCAGTATTTACAATTTTCAATACTTACTCCACTTACTTCTACCCCACTAGGAGGTTGATTCTGATTCTGATAGCAATCAGTGCAGTGCTAGAGTGTTTGTTCAGTAGCTGGGTCATTCTGTCTCTACAGCTCTTTAATAAACCAATCTGGCAACCGATTGGTTAAAAAATATACAGTATATGTATTTCTTTTATAATAAACAGACTAGAAAAGAGCGCTCATTGGTCTCCGCCAGTCAGAATTGAATTTCTCCCCTATGTAATCAGGTGTGCTCTCTTAGCTCAGTGGTAATTTTGTGCAGGGGATCCGGGTTCGAATCCCGGGTAGGACATGACGACAGTTATGGCTTGCAGCTTTAACCTATAATAATACGTCATAATCTTATCAGTTACTTTATGTTTTCTATTAATGATCTGTCAATTAATGGGTAAAAAATACAATTTGCCTCTGAGATGTAGGGGAGTAGAAATAGGTAGGAGTACATCACTCGAGTAAAAGTACTTCGTATTCTTAGTTTCCAGCACTGCTCTGTGGGCAGTGTCAGTGCCCAGCCAGAGACACCAGGGTAAGAAAAGCTGTGGTCTCTGAGATCAGAGGCTGCAGCTTCTCTATTGAGAGCGCAAGTGATGTCAGCGGTGGCCTAGTGGTTAGGGCGGCCTTGATACCGGAAGGTCCCTAGTTCGATTCCCCAATTCATCACATCGATCATGAATCACCGCTGAATAGCCCTTGAGCAAGGCTTCCATGCAGGGTCCGGCTGGAAACAAGCTTCGTGCTTAGTCCGACACCCTGGGTAAACAACAAACTTTGCTTTTTTTGCTTTGCTTTTTGCACAGCACCTGTGTTGATTTTGACAGTTTATTTAGTTTTAGTCATATTTTAGTCATCTGAAAGTTTTAGTTTTAGTCTAGTTTTAGTTGACTAAATATCATAGATTTTAGTCGACTAAATCTACAGTTGATTTAGTCGACTAAAATATATTTTGGCCGGCCTTGATGGTGTTGTAATGGCTGATTTTACACTTGGTTGCATGCTGAAAATAGCCGATTTACAAGCTCACAGCGCGTTGCAGCGCGACGCGTTGTGAGCTTGTAGATCTGCTATTTTCAGAGCGCAACACCCGAGCGCAACCAAACATAAAAATAACTTGTCTTAGTTCTACAGGATCTCTTAGTCCCTCCCTAACATTTTAGCCCAGTTTGTATTTGTTGACAAAATTGTATATTTTGTCTTAGTTTTAGTCATCGTAGCTTAGTTTTGTCACTGAAAAAAGGTAGTCAACGAACATTTGTCATCATAGTTTTAGTCAAACAAAATCATGCTTCCCGGAGGGCGAACCCTACTGATTTTGGTGACCCCATGGCCTTTCTTCTGGCATCACCCGTAAGCCACAATTTCCACTTGCACACGAGACATCCCAAAATGTAATTGGCAGATTGGCATGGAAATTAAGGATAAATCCTAACGATTTGAGGGACCCCATAACCTTTCCTATAGCGGCATCTCGAGACAAAATCTTCACAATATCAAAATTACTTTGGTTGGGTCTAAGGAGGAGCATGGCCTCTTGGAGCTACTGGGCTTTTAGGCTCTTTTGTCTTTTTATAACTTGTCTGAAACCCCCCTCAAATCAAAAAATGCAAAAAAAACACCAAATTACACCAAATTTGTGAATACTTGACAGCGGTTATAGAACATAACAAAAACCTTGGAAAGAGACTAAACACATGGCCATGATTACACCAACAGAAATAAAATTCACAGAGATGGTTGTTCTTACTGGATTTAGATTCTGCTAAGCAAGTGAAAAATGCCAGAGATGCGGCTTCTGAATGTGGGCAGTGGTGCTATACTTCTGTGACCATTACAGACACCACAGTATGTGTAAAGAAACTAAATATCAATTATTATGATGTCTGTGGTAGCTTTTCAGAGAAAATATTTTATGCGTACGGACAGAAGTGATTGATTTTTACCTTTGAATGATTGAAAATCTGAACTGATTTTTTTTTTTTATGAATGAATAGCAATACAACTCAACAAAAGTTTTTTCCTATAGTCACCCCATGTAGATTTGAATTCATGGATATATTTCTTTTGTCGCATTCCTAAGCCAATAATTTGATGACCAGCAGACCGGTAATAGGCAGCCGTTCCGGTAGGAGACAGACACAAAGGAGAATCTTCGTGTCTCCTACCGGAACCGCTGCCGGTCATCACATTTTTGGATTAGGAATGCAACAAAAACAAAAAAGTCAAGTCTCCATGGGGTGACTAATCAATCAAAAAAAAAAGTAATTTTGGGGTGAGCTGTCCCTTTAAGCCTGATACATACTTTGTCTCACGATGGGGATACAAGCTCTACAAGACCTACAAGCTCACAATGTGACTAAATGTCAATGTATTAAAGTCCCAACCAAAGAAATCCCTAATGGACACATGTGACATTTGATGTCCACCAGGGACGTCTCTCCTAAAAACAATGTAATCTTTCATTTACTGCCCACTTGGGCTTTTCTCATGGTCGGACTGTGTTTGTGCTTGAATCCACTTTATCATTCTGAGAGTGAATTTATCTACAGAATAGCCACCCTGCTGTCTATCCAGTCCCATGCCAGACATGTGAGGCATTGTGTGCATGGTCTTTATTTAGAGACGTCTGTTCAAGTTTGAAATAACGCGGATGTGGGGAACCATGAGTGTTAAGTCCTTATATGGCTCTGGTGAATTAACGTGACGGTTTGTCATGGCACAGGAAAAGTTTATTATTACAGCCTTGTATCTTAAAAGGCCCATACCGGCGGTCTGGCATGGCATGTTTAGCCCATTGACCATGAATCACACAGCACTAGGCTACTTGACATTAGTGCTTTTTACAAAGCAGCCATTGGACTCTGTTTATTTCAGTACTGTATGAAAATCAACTTGCAGAGACTTGACACTTGCTTGAGAAACAGTAGTTAATCTGGAATTTCACTGACTTGCATTTTTTCCCCTGAAAGTTTCATTATTGTTGCGTTTAATGCACTTGAAAGTGCAGAATGCCTAGTGGACATTAACCACTGGAGAATAGATTGTTTTACGAATGAAATTCAAATGTTCACAACTTCTTAAGAGTGATGATCGTACATCATTGACTCAATTATTCAGTTAAGTTTGGTAATGTTTTCAATGACTTTGGAGAAAACTTTAAAGTACACAACATTATCTAAAAATAAACCCGCTTAATGGAAATGTTCTATTTCTATTTTTATGCAGGACATACATGGCCGAAGCTGTGAACAGACAATGATGATGCTTTAACCACTTTTAACCTGGCGTCCCTATTTTGGGCATGTCATTATAGATATTAGATATTGTCCAAAATGTTTAAGCATTAAAAAAAAAAAAAAAACTTGACTTGAGCTTGACTGTTTTTGCAAGACCCAGGGGGTCGGCCTACATGAGGCTTTGTCTATCCCCATTTCGTCCATACATGGAGAACTGTCCCCCTTTCGTCCATACATGGAGAACTTTTCTGTCCCTCTTTTCCTCCCCTGTCCCTCTTTTTGATTGGGCAAGCTTAGCGTGACATACTGATCTTAGCGTGACGTACTGATAGTGTGACGCTCTGATCTTATAAAGTACTAGGAATTTATTCTGGGTCTGGCAGAACCAGGTCTCCTGGTCTTGTTGATAGAGGATGTCAGTGGTTAATGGTATGGCAAAACAAGAAAAACACATGACTTATCTGAAAATGTGTTCTCCTTTTGACCCTGTAAAAACGAAGACCCCCTGCAGCGGACGACAGGAAAAGAGGAATGTTAGGTAAACTACAAGAGATCAGGATGGCAGGTGGTTCATGGCAAACAAGATGTCAAAACATCGCCCCGCTTCCCACTGAATAGGTGTCCTTCTGATATTTATCATTCTGCAAATATTTGGTTTGGAGGAAGAAAAAAACACACCTTATGCATATATTTTGACATTAGACGACATTCCTCTGCCAGAGGATACAAAGGGCATGCATTGTGGTCTGTCAGCAGACCCCAATGAGGTGCCTGTTAGCTCTTGCGTCATAAATTTACTTTTAAGGTCAGGCGAAACTTTGCACCGTTTCATGTCCCTCCTTATTTCCTTAGCACTGAATCACAGGACAGTTAATAGTCGTATCTAAATCCATCTGTTTAGCCGGAGTGAAGAGAAGTTGGTGAGGGCCCAGAAACAATATTTCTATCTTATCTTGAGTTGTTTTGAATATTTACTGTTGAGTTGATTCAGTGCCTTTTTATATATTCTTTGTTGACCGGGCGCCCCATGGGTCTTTACTTGGCCCATTGCTTTCCCCCCCCTCTACACCAAATCTCTTTTCCGAAAATAGCCGATCTACAAGCTCATGTGAGCCTTGTAGATCGGCTATTTTCACCAAACATTCACCTACAGTATGTATTTCAGCAGAATGGTGTTTAGAGAAAAAGACTGTGGACAATTTGCATCCTTACCCTGAAATAGTTCCCTCTGTCCTCTAAAAAGCCCACATAAACTTTAAAAACAGTCCCCTATCTCTGACATTTTGTCTTTGTGCTTCTTAATAAACGGCTAGGCATGAAACCCACTCAGGTTTCCCAAGGACAAAGTGTAATGGTGCAGCGTTTCTATTTTGGAACAGACTTTGCTTAAGAATCTTTAGCCTCGGCCAGTTCTGCTTTGGAACATAAAGCCTCTCAGTCTTTTCCACCTTCGAGCGCCTCAATGCCATCTTTTGTTTGAGCCCCGAGCGAAAGAGAAAGAGGTCCTTAAAAACATTTAGAGCTGCTGCAGAGGTCATGCCACTTATCCCACACTGTTGGTACATTTGGCAAATCACTGAGAAAGGGGACCGGAGAGCTACCAGGTTTGAAGCATTATTGTGCCTAATACCATACCAGGACAGTGCCATTCTATTGGATAGTCACAACAAAACAATAGTAGGACCAGGGGAGGGACAGAGGAAAACACATAAGGCTAGCTAAGAGAACCTCACTCCATGCATAGGACCCCAAGCATCCCCAGCAACATATTCTGCCATTTGTTGTTGAACAATCCCATATAGCGGAAATTAAGTTTCAGCTTCATCCCTGATGGGTATGAACTGTGTGATACTACTGTCTCAATCCTTACCAAAGGACTACTGAAGCTAAGAAACACAAGGACCTCCAAGGATGTTTAAAGAGCACCAGAATGACCATCAGGACAGGTCAGTTGAGGTAGAGTAAGGCAGTGGTTCTCAACCTTTTTAGGCTGTGACCCCCCAAAATAATCCTATATGAACTGGGGACCCCCCACCCTGATAAGCACTTGTAATGTAGGAGTTGAGGCATTACATTATCGGTTCCACATCGTATAAATATTGTGAAAATAGCAGATCTATAAAGCTCACAACGCGAGGCGGTGTGAGCTTGTAGATCGATTATTTTCACAATGTTTGCCTCTTTTCACAATTGTTTGACCAGTTTTTATAGTATAGTTTGTAGATAGATAGATTACTTTTGATGCAGTAATGGTCTTTTTTTCTAGGTATTAAAAAGGTCTTAAAAGTCCTTAAATTGTCACTTAACTGTCATCTGGGGACCCCCACCAAAAAAATCATGTGGGGACTCACCTAGGGGGCCCGACCCACAGGTTGAGAACCACTGGAGTAAGGGAGTATGCATATTCACGCAGCAGATGGCTTGCTCAGATGACCACTCGGTGGGGAGTTGTTAGGGGTTAAGGGTCTTTCTCATGGACACTTTGAGACTTCCGACAGATTGGCGATCCGAGGGTCGAACCTGTGACCTTCTGATTGCCAAAGGGCCTCTCTCTACCCCACACACGTGTTTGAATATATAGGAGACACTAGTGTGGTGAGTGTGGAGATAAATTAAAGTCATCCTAAACCACTGGATCTCAATGTGGGGTCCGAGGACCCACAGGTTCCCAGCTAAATGATTGATAGTTAGGAACCAAATGGATGCAAAACAAAAGGTCTGTTCTGCAGAGGTGGACGAAGTACTCGACCCCAGTACTTGAGTAAGAGTACAGAAACTCCTTGGTCAAATTTACTCCACTATAAGTAAAAGTAGCTCAGTCAAAATGTTACTCAAGTAAGAGTAAAAAAGTCATTGCTTTTAAATATACTTAAGTATTCCAAAGTACATGCTTTGAAAAATACTTAAAGTACAAGTAAAAGTAAAAGTACATTTCTTATTTTTTAGATCAATGAATTGCTGTAATGTTTTCACAATGAATTTATAGGACCTTGTAACTCTTGTTTCAGAGAAGTACTGTAACTCTGATGTGCTTGTAGAACCACTACGTTATACAAAGCCTGCAGAAACACCATATAAAAACATAGAAATGACTGAGAAACCAGAACTAAATACTTCTACTCCTATACACCCATACAAGATGTAACAAAGAGGCGAGTGGAGGGGGAAGACAGAAACACGGCCAGTGTGAGAGCAGAAGTTAGGCCAATTGCATTTTAGGGAAGACAAGAAAACAGCCAACCAAAAGGCCAAACCGCACCAAGGCAATTAGTCGCAACCCCTTGCAACAAAACCGTTTAAGGTCAACCCCACCAATGCAACTCCTGGCAACTGCCATTGGGGTAAATGGTTGCAAGACAAGTAGTTGCAAGTAGTTCCATGTTGCAAGGAGTTGCATGGCGAATCATTGGTGTGGATGTGGAGTGGGCTTAAAAGTACTCAGTACTTCACAGCTTTCCTAGAAATGTACTTGAGTAAAAGTAAAATATTTTTCTTGGAAATGTATTCAAGTAATAGTAATATGTATCAAAAAAATCTAATACTCAAGTAAAGTACGGATCCTCAGAATCTGTACTCAAGTACAGTACTCAAGTACATTTACTCCGTTACTCTCCACCACTGCTGTTCTGTAACTCTGAGGGTCCATTTGGTTTGATTTGTACACTCTCAGAGAGAAATTAACACTGAGGATATTACTGTGTACAGTAGTTTGGGCTCCCAGAGATAAAAATCATATCAAATGGGGGTCTGTGGCCTAATGCATATCATGGGGACCTTGAAATTAACCACATGAACCCTAGCATCCCTTTTCTGGACATGTTATAATATAGTCCAGGGGCCAACACTGATATTCAATACAAATTGGTACCACCTAAGGTGACCGTAAAGTTTTTGTATTTTTGTCTTCCTACATGTCTCTAGTTTATATTTTGGTATGATAACCCTTCCAATCTTGTAGCTTAATGGCAGTTATCACTACCTACCGGCTAATGTATCCGGTAGGAGACACAAAGTAGAATCTTTGTGTCTCCTACCCCGGGCATCAAATTATTGCGACAAAAAACAAATATATCCATGTATTCAAGGCTTCATGGGGTGTGCAATTGATAGAAAATAAATATTATTTTGGGTGAATTCCTCCTTTAAGTTTTTCAGGGGGACTCTCTACCCATTCAGCTATGACCACCCCAGACCGAAGGAGGGTCAACTTTTACAAGCTTATGTCTTTTTGCAAACACCAAAAATCTGAGAAGTTATCAATTGCACACCCCATGAAGCCTTGAATACATGGATATATTTTGTTTTTTGTCGCAATAATTTGATGCCCGGGGTAGGAGACACAAAGATTCTACTTTGTGTCTCCTACCGGATACATTAGCCGGTAGGTAGTGATAACTGCCATTAAGCTACAAGATTGGAAGGGTTATCATACCAAAATATAAACTAGAGACATGTAGGAAGACAAAAATACAAAAACTTTACGGTCACCTTCGGTGGTACCAAAATATGGCCTGGCCCCTGGACTAATAGACAAATATTTGCTGATCTACAAGTTCACAGCACACGGCAACGCCATGTGTTGTGAGCTTGTAGATCAGCTATTTTCAGCAAAGAGTGTCTGGTGTTGAGGGGAAAATGGGTGAGACCAAGCATAGTCCCTTGAGAGAGCCAGGTCAAAACAATTATATAGGGTTTAAGCGGTGAAAAGGGTTGAGAATCACTTGTTCTAAACAATGGCTATTATTGTCACCTCTGTGTTTGTGCTCTCAGTGATTCATGGTTCCATAACTCTCCAAGGGCCAAAGCGTGAAGCATTTGTGTCAAATACAGCTCAGTACTGTCGACCCATGTGCCCACTGACCAGAGAGTGGAGACGGTTTATTTTGAGTGCACGCTGGACAATAATTACAGGCTGCAATGCCCCTCTCGTGTCATTGAGAATGTACAGTTGTCATAGCAAACAAGAAATATACTTTTTATATGCATCACTCTGAAGACTTTTAATACGAGCATTAGACAAAAATAGCCTTATGCACTGTATTAACCCATTAAGGCCTGAGGTTCCGATTCTACAAAATGTCTTCTAAATCCTAACAGTTTTCTGAAAAACCTATGTTGCTTTATCATTGGTTCTCAAACCTTTTCATGTCAAGGACCTCCAAAATTATATGTATTTGGCTGCGGACCCCTATCTGATTTTATTCTGTTGAAGGGACCCCCAGAAGCAAAGATTTCAGTTACAAATGTTCGCTTTAAAAATATGTAAATTCGAAGATTTGCAAAAATGTTCACGATGAGCTTGTATATCTGCTATTTTTGAATAGCCAAAGTATAAAATAATGGTAGTAAGTGGTTACACAGATGCGTTCCCGGTTTTAATGGGTTAATGATGTGTGTCTGTAAAGGACAACCAGCATGTTCTGTGATAAAAATGAACTAACCTGAAAAAACTTGAAGTAGTCTTTTGTGTCATTAAAACGAATAGGGTGGTGCCCTGCGACGGCATGCCAGCATGTCACTCATAACATAATGAGGATCATATGGTCGTTTGTAAGTGTTATGTAGCTACATAATGGAGGACTTAAAAAGACATCAAGCCACCGTTTTGTGTCTTTTTTATGAAACTAGAAAGTGAAAGCGGGGATTTAAACCACCGCACACAGAGAAATAGGACAGAATTAAAGCTGTACGGGCGAGGAATTCAAACCTACAGTCAGGATACAGTATATTGTAGAAATTGTAGAAATGAACTCTCATCAGTCCAAATGAACATAGTAGTTGAGCACTTAAGCCCTATACTTAAGGGCTTGTCGTATGCCGAAATTGTAGCGAAAATAGACGATCTACAAGCTCACAAGATCGGTTATTTTCCATTATTATTTGCATGACCATTTTTTAACAAGAAACTGCTTTGGGTTTTCTTTCTCTCCTATTTGTATTCCCTTTTTCCTCCACTTGCCCTATAGGCTATTTGAAAATAGCCTGTAGATCGGCTATTTTCAAACATTTTAGTACTTTTACTTTGGGTACTTTAGTATATTTTGATGCCAAAACTTTTGTACTTTTACTAAAGTAACATTTTGAACACAGGCCTTTTACTTGTAACAGAGTATTTTTATATTGTTGTATTGCTACTTTTACTATAGCCGATCTATACAAGCTCACAAGATCGGTTATTTTCTATCATTATTTGCTTGACCATTTTCTTTAACAAGAAACTGCTTTTGGTTTTCTTTCTCGTCTATTTGTATTCCCTTTTTCCTCCACTTGCCCTGCACTAGCCCCTGCCTGCGGGCCAGCTCTAAAAATGGGCCGAGTGCGAGCGGTGAGTAAAGAGGCGTCACACGGCAGGAAACGGGGCGTCCCTCGTCACCCGTCCCAGCGCGGCCCCTCCGTCTCTCCACAGGGGCCGCCGTGTGTCTCTGAGGGCCAGCAGAAAAGGGAATATTTTCATACCTTTGCCCCGGCCATTTCCCGTGCACAAAGCCGCTCTATTTCTAGTGCATGAGGTCTGGCGCGGTCTGGCGGGTTTCTGGTGGGTGAAGAAAAAAAGTTCAGTTGAAAAAGTCCCTGCGGAGAGCAATGTGTTATTTGAAGAGACCAAAATGATTCCCCCCCAAAAAAGAGCTCACATTTGGGTTTCTAAGTTTTGTATGGCCTGATTTTTCATCACAGCTGTGTTAAAAGAGGCCTAATAAAACTTCAAATCAATTTGTTCACATCTGGAACACTGGGTGTGTGTCTTTTTTTCTTTCTTTTTTTTAACTTAATTTTGGATTTCATCTACACTACCCTACAAAGCCAAAGTGTAACTATGCAAATAATTTAACGGATAATATGGTTTAAAATTGTTTCAATTGGTCAGCCAAATGGGTTATCGGCATATAAGTGATAATACACTAATTGTATATCTGTTCTTGAGGTAATTGTTTATCCCCCAAAATCACAAAGGCGAATTTGACCTTTCGGATACACAAATAAGTTAGCGTGTCCAAAAACATAGTTACATGCATTTTGGCTTTGTAGGGCAGTACAGTATGCAGACGTTTGAATGTGCCACAAAAATGCATATGCAAACAATGTTGCCACAGGCATTAAGATTCCACAGACAGCCACAGGAGATGCCCTGTAGATACACACTACGCGGTACCATAAGAGTTTATGGCATTCGCCTCCAGTACTGTCTAAAATAATAGGGAAAAGGGGCCTATAAGTGGGAACATTCATCACTGTAAAGCACATCTTGTCACTGTGTGCACCTGGGTGTTCTAACCAATGAGGACACACTCTCCAACAATAAATACAGGTGTGCATACCTTGAAACAATGAACAGAGAAGTCAGTCACCCAGGCAGGGAACAGTAGTTGCTGCACATACCGAACGACATCCCCTCCGGCTACACAAACATCCCTGTGCTAATTGGACGTGCAGAGCAGGTGGTACTGTAAGAGACCCAGACCTATCATTAATGTTCAATGATGACAGATGAGCGCTGGTTGATTTGACTGAAAGCACCTCTTTCTGCACTTTTCTCAGCTGCACTACCCCAGTACAGTGGGTAGTGTTGAGTCATAAACGTATACAGCTGATGCAACCCCATTGAATAGACTCTATATGCACAGCAGCCATATCAAAAACATTGGGCCTCTTCCTTACTTCCTTCACAGGTGTTACCAATGATTCTAATGAAGGCTCTGTTCCATTCTGGTCAAACAGAGTCAGGGTTGCTGATATTGTGCATGTTGGCTCACTCGAAACACTCTGCTACCCCAGTGGGTCTCAAAGTGTGGTCCAGGGACCCTCATGGTTCCTTGAGGGGGTTCCAAATGGACCCTTACGGGTGTGTAACTCTGAGAGTGTAAAAATGTGTACACTCTAAGAGTTATGGGGGTCCTTGAAATTAAAAAGGTTTGAGAACCACTGTGCTACACTAAATGGAACAGAGCCTTCATTAGTATCATTGGTAACACATGTGAAGGAAGCAAGGAAGAGCCCCCATGTATTTACAATATGGCTGCTGTGCATAGAGTCTATTGTCTTTTAACCAGTGAAGACCGAAATACTTCGTCTTACGACATACGTACGGCATAAATAGCCAATCTGCCAGCTCACAACGAGTTACATCATGAAGCGTTGTGAGATTGTAAATCGGCTATTTTCAATATATATTAGAAAAATTGTGTCATGCCCAATTAAATTCACATGGCCGGAAGATATGAGACATGACTGATGACACAAGGCAGTATCACACGGCATGTTCTGAATTGTATTAAAGCACATAGAATATACGTTTGCAGAGGTCAAAGATTGTACAGTATGCTGGGCATACAGTTATGTAATAAAGAGAAAAGTACATACACACACAATCTATGTCAGAGGTATAGCTGAGTTGTACTTCAACAGTGACTTGCCATTATGTTTGGGCCTGCAGTATCTTTGATAAAGTAGAGCACATGATATCACAGGCTTATCTACAGTATACTGTAAAATATACAGCAAAATCAGTATACTGCAAAATCATACTTGGCAGGAGCCAGGAGGTACTCGGGATACACAGAGGCTCTCCGTACCCTCACATTGTGCACCCTATAGGAGAGAGGCGCACTCAACTTTGTACATTGTAATCAGCAAAATAATTCAGTGTTTTTAATGGCACCTGTCTTTTTAAACCTGTGATCACGCTGAAAGCTGAATAAACATAGACAGTGTATGTACAGTACACAGCTACTAGACTTAATCATAATAGTATAATACAGATACTGGGGTGCACCAGTGCAGGTCAAACCTCCAATATATTACAACTGCTAGCAATATAAGATAATCTATATCTAAAAGGTATATGTTTTTGCAGGTGGAGTGAGATATTCTTTTTTATGTATGTTCTTGGCAGGGAAAAGTTTATTGGGATCCCCCTGCCCTGCCCCCACTCCATGTGGCCCATACCCTCCCCCTTCCGCCATTTAACTACTGTGTTAATTTATCTTTGAGAGGCCCCTGCCAGAGGAAGACATGCCCCCTCTTTAGCTGAGTCAATAAAGGTAGGGCCAAAAACGTGAGAAGATAAAGGGACAAAAGGTGCTCATGATTATTTCAAACCTTTTCCTCAGTTACTATTAATGAAAGATAACTTAAAAAAAGACATAGTGAAAATAGCAGATCTACAAGCTCACAACGCGTTGCACCACGCCACATTGTTAATATTGGTTTTGATATATTTTCGGTTAACTGTCCAGCCCTACTGTTATGTACTGTTTAATGTGGTAAGAACACATCTGGCGAGACTGTCAGAACGATCACAAAGCACGGCAAATCTATTCGATCAATTCTTTAGGTCATTCCACTTAAAGCTGCACTATGTAATTTTCCTCTTCTAGCCTGGAGTTGAACCCGGTTTCCTGCGCAAGTGCTGAAATCTTTACCATTGAGCTAATAGAGCCTGCCTGCTTGCTCTGGGGATAAATTGAATCTTGACTATCAGGTGAAAAATCTGTGTCAGATCCTGTGTCTAGGTGAGACATGACCTTTGACACAATCTAAATATCTCAATAGAAGAGCAGGGAGACAAAATACAACCACCCCAATTGTATAAGTTATATTATATTAACATACTCTATCTACCAAAGTGATTCGAAAAAGAATAATTGTATTCATAAAAAAAAGTTACATAGTGCCACTTTAATGATAATGAATTAAATTGTAAATTTAGTATTTTAGAATTTCTCATGATATCAGACATGGAAGAAGTCCTCAGATCCTTTACTTAAGTACTTAAGTAAAATACTGCATAAGTGCATATTATTATATTAATTAATATCAATTAATATTAATTAATATTAATATTAATATATGACATGTTATTAATTGTGAAGCATCAGTCTGTAAGCAGCATGTTACAGTTATAGCTGCTGGAGCTTGTCTGAACTACTTTATCCTCTGCAACGTACTGTAGTCCAGGTGTAAGTGCTCCAGAGTCCACGATGCAGCTAGGGGACAGTGGTCAAAAGTCACCATCGGGACAGTGCAAGTCTCAAAGTATCTCATATATGCAAGTTCTCACAAAGCAAATAAAATGCTATTAATTCCCAGTGATGGCAGACTCTCCCACATGGGCCGCCGTCTAGAGGACAAATAGCTTGGCCACTTGGCTCACAGGCAGATAAGTCAGTTCACATGGTTTGCCCTTGACTTTATTCACTTGCAGCTGCTGCTAATCACATGGCTGTCAGACATGTAACCCAGCTGCTAATAATCTGTTGTAACCAGTTGGAAGTGATGTATAGGTCCTTCCCCGTGGCTCCAGGGGCCCACCAGGGACCCTCAAGGGGCCCTCCAAAATAATGGTTCAAATGTCTAAGAGCTGGCTAAAAGGAATTGATACTAACGGTAGCTGTGGCTGTGGCTTCAGTGCCACTTATAATTTAAATGATTGTTGCTTTAGTTCATTTATTTGTTCAGCGATGGGGAAAACAAAGCAAAGTGGTCGTACGGTCACAAACAACACGGCTGCGAAAGAGAAAAGAGACAAAAAGAAGATAAACTGTTTGGCGGTGATGAGATATAATCAAAAGGAACTTATAAAAACATTGTGCCTCAAAATGACTACTCAAAACGCAAAGGAAACAGCTGCATGATGACAAAGCTGAAGATACACGTACTGTACACATACGGTATGTTCAAAGAGAGAGTTCAAAGGAGTGAGACGGAAATACTATATAATATCAGTACTTCTCAAACTTGTTCAAGGACCCCCGGTTTGGCCTGCATATCTGGTCACGGACCCCCATTACTCTGATTTGTACACTCTCTCACAGACCTAATAAGGGTCCACTTGGTTTCTAACTATCAATCATTTACTGTAGCACGGGGACCCACTGGAACCCCCTCAACGACCGCTGGGGGTCCCTGGACCCCAGTTTGAGAAGTACAATATTTGCCTCTGAGATGTAGTGGAGTAGAAGTTAAAGTATAGACAATTGGAAATATTCCAGTAAAGTAAAAGTACCTCAAAATTATACTTAAGTACAGCACTTGAGTAAATGTACTGTACTTAGTTACTTTACAGCATTGGAAATCTAACACCAAAAGCTGATGATGCTGTACTATACGTACTATGTTCAAAGAGACAAGTAGTGAGCTGAAGGAAAAAAATGCAGTTTCACTGATGGCGAATGTCAATCAGTTTGGTTCATCATACAAGCATATCTATTGCATCACATATCAACTAATATGCATTTGCAAACATCTGCTAATGGCATGCATGGAAAGTTATCCATCCAACAGATCACAGACGGACTTTTTTAATTAATGGGAGTTCTCTGATGGTACTGTAGATAAACAATGTGGGGTCCCACAGGGCAGTTGTTTGGGACCACTGCTCTCGATTCTTGCTAACAATTTCATCATGCACAAAACTAGCGTGTGTATGCTGAAGATTCTACATGGTATGTGTCAGGTCTACAGTGTGTGAGTTTTTTAAGACAGCGAACAGCAGCTTGCGTTCTATAGCAGTGGTTTTCAACCCTTTTCATATCAAGGTCCATCATTTATTCGGCATTTGAGCCATGGACCTCCATTTGATGAGATTTAGGACCCAAGACTTTAAGAATATTTTGTTGTCGTTGGATACGATTTTGTCCACAATTCCATGCTGTATCGATGTGGTACCATAGGTGAGATAACAGGCAAACATTGATCAAAAGAGCAATTATTTAATTAAGTAATGCAGATGTTTAACAATAATTTAACTCTTGAGAGCGTAAGATGAAACCAAATGGACCCGTAAGGTTTCATTTTACACTCTCAAGAGTTAAATATCTACCTTATAAGGGTCCATTTGTGTACCAACTAACTCTCCATCATTTAGCTGCAGGGGACCACCTGGAACCCCCTCAAGGACCACTGGTGGTCCCCGGACCACTGGTTGAGAAACACTGTTCTATAGCATGAGATCATTTCTGATCAACGCAGAAATGATCCTGAATATGTTTAAGACCAAAAGTAGCATGTATATGCTTTTGATGCTTAACCAAAATCTCATTCTAAATGTAGCCTTTGTTCTGGTAAAAAGCCTAAACCAACATCTTGAGTGTCATTTTAAGTAGCAACTATTCTGGGTCCAAAACAGTATTAACCATATGAACTCTAGCATCCCTATTCTGGGGATGTCATAATAGGCAAACATTCAGAAAAAATAGCATATCTACAAGCTCAAAACGTGTCGCAATGCGATGCGTTGTGAGCTTGTAGATCAGCTACAGTATATTCGGCAAACAGATTTAGTTAAGAGGGAAAAAGGAGTGTGGCTAGAGGCCTGGGGGATGCATAAATAGTTTACACAGTCAATGATGTATATTGGTTTAAGTGGTTAACATGAAAAAGAGTTCTCTGCATAGTTACTTAACACCCACTATAGCACAACAAAAGTAAGGAGGACTTCACTCTGTGGTGTTACAGTAGCTTACTCATACAGTTGAGCTATGAACATAACACAGGCAGAGCTCTGCCATAATAGACCAGCTGTGACATACGGATTAATCTGTAGAAATGTAGTTTGAATGGAACTGTATGCATTCTTGTATTTGTAGGAATCCTTTGAGTAGTGTTTTTTTTTGTTGTATTCTTCATGTTAATTTAAGTTCCATTATACTTGGTCAAATCTGCCTTTTGCGTAAGATACATTGTGCTAAATTATTGTATTCATAGTGTGAAATTTCTTTTTAATATTGATTCATTCTCACTAAGCTTAGACCAGGGGTCTTCAATGTTTTTCAGGCCAAGGACCCCCTAACTGAGAGAGAGATGAAGCAGGGACCCCGACTAAATATTGAATAAAATTGTTCTTCTTTGCCAAAAATAGCAGATCTACAAGCAACACGCTGCGAGGCGTTGTGAGTTTGTAGATTTTCGGCTAATGTTCCCCTCAGAAAAGGGATGCTAGGGTTGAAGTTATTAATGTAAAAAAATAAAATCCTATCACACAAAGATTTGGCGGCCCCCCTGTAGTAACTATGAGGACCCCCTAGGGATCCCGGACCCCCTGTTGAAGACCCCTGGCTTAGACCATCTCCTTAGGTTTCGGCCAGGTGTTTATTGAAGATCTAGATCATGAATGGAATGGATACATTCAGAAAACCGAGTATGTATTTTGGGGGATTCAAAATGTCTTCAGGTTACAGCCCACAGCATCATTTCTAACCTATTCAGTAACAAATGTACTCATATTATTTTCTCTAATCTGCTAACATGACTTAGTTGAGCAGCTATTACATGGCATCATGTGCAGAGCCTCATGCAGTAGCAGCATAGTGAACATTTAAATGCAAAACAGGCAAAGCATATGCTTTTATAGCCTCTTTACTGGGAGAGAGAAAAACTCACTGTCTAAACGAAATGCATCTAGTGAAGGAGATAATTCATATGTTCGTGTTTTGACTCGCACGTCAAGCTAAGCCAAGTAAACAGCATCCCTTCCCACTGCAAGCCGCACTTGACAATTACTGTAGTTCTCTTAAATGGCCCCGAACCTCTAGGTTTTATGTGCAAACTTTAAATACATCTGCAATCTTAAAACCGTCAATTTAGCTTTGACACAGCAGCAGCAAACTCAAACCCGTGGTTCACCAAAGTCAGTGATTTGAACAATAATACTGAATACTGAAGGAGTGAACAAGCCCTCAGTACACTATATGGCCATGTCACCTTTGTTGACATGTCAACAAATGTACCATACAGACCACCAGAGTGCACATGGCGATGCTTACAGTATGGTGGAGCGTGTGAGATCAGAATGATTGCGAAGGAAGCCCTAATCTCATGGTGGAAAAACAAAAACTGTGACACACATTTCTACCAGCCTTTGAAAACTCTTTGAAAACGTACAGCCAGATTAATACTTGGCCGTGTGGCGCATTACAACGCATTGGGCGCTTGTAGATTTGCTATTTTCGTCACGCGACACTGTTGTACGAGCGAGCATAAATTAAGCGTAATGCAACACAATAGATGGCCTCACCATAGAACTGGGTTTACTATCACTCTATTCCTGTAGAGGTCAGTGTAGGCTTCTCCAACACAGGATACCAGGAACAGCTCAGCTGAGCTCATCTCTCTCTGTCACTCTCTCGCTCTCTCTCTCTTACTATGTTTGTTCCTGGGCAGTTAGGCTTGACTCTTCTTTTGCAGTGAAGTATAATAATGATTCACACCCAGTCATCACTGTCTCAGTAACAAATATATTCTTAAGTTCTCAACCATGTTGGAAAGCAGTGTGACATCATGATGATATCCTCTCCCTCCACTTTTATAGCCTAATTTACAGCCCAACACATGCCCTAGTGCATCGTGTTGACAGATATATTGTAAGCAATGGAGTGTCTGTGCTGAGTTACAGTTCCTCCGTTCAGCTTGTAAACATCATTTACTCTTTAGAAGTAGGCAAAGAAACCATCTTGAGCTTTCCCCCCCTTTCCTTCTGCTTTAAGCACAATTAAATGATTGCCAGAGCATTACTGCCTTAATCTGATGTCCCCTCCAATTTTCTGAAGCGCTAACTTTGTACAATGGCAGCGTCTAGTCTGGGGCCTTAATGATCGTTGAAGGAAAGTAGTCAGTGACTTCCCTGTCTGGGCCATCTGCATGGTTTCATCTGTGATTGCTTCCTGGTTTTCTAAAGCGAGGAAGTGTGAGGAATTACTTTTTTCAAAAGGATGTGTGGCCCACCAGCACTAATCCCTAGTTAATGGCCAGCAGAGGCAACAGACCCCAACAACCTCACATCCTGCACTGAGTTGTTATTTAATGTACATCATTCTTTTCCCACTTAAAAAAAAAAGAACATCGCGTCCCAATTTGTGACAGCAAAACAGTGGCATTAGGGGATGATTGTGACACATTTTTCGTCACGGTAATTGTGGGAAAAAACATAATCAGAGTCAGTTCCATTTCCACTCCAGTGGATCTTAGGTGAACTCTACATTGCTACTTGCAACTTAACCACTTAAACCCTATATACTTCATTGACCGGGGGTCCCCCAAGGGGTCTATTCTTCACCCGCTCATTTTCTTCCTCTACACCAAATCTCTTCACAGAAAATAGCCCCGTCTACAAGCTCACAATGCTCTGTGCGACGCGCTGTGAGCTGGTGCAGTAGATGTACTATTTTTTACAGAGTGTTCACTAATTGTGGCCGAATGTTTGTCTATTATGACATGCCCTGAATATGGACAGTAGGGTTCATGTGGTTAAGGCAGTGGTTCTCAACCGGTGGTCCGGGGACCTCCAGTGGTCCTTGAGGGGGTTCCAGGTGATCCCCAGCTAAATGATGGAGAGTTGGTAACCAAATGGACCCTTATAGATCTTTAACTATTGAGAGTGTAAAATGAAGCCAAATGGACCCTTACGGGTCCAGTTGGTTTCCTTTTTACGCTCTCAAGAGTTAAATTATTGTTAAACATCTGCATTACTTAATTCAATAATTGTTATTTTGATCAATGTTTGCCTGTCATCTCTCCTATGGTACCAACATCAATATAGCATGAAATTATGGACAAAAAATCTTATCCAACAATAACAAAATATTCTAAGTCTTGGGTCTGAGAGTCTAAATCTCACCAAACGGTGGTCCTTGGCCCAAACGCCGAATAAATAATGGACCTTGATATGAAAAGGGTTGAAAACCACTGGGTTAAGGAGTATAGCATCTGGCTACAGCTGAACCCACATATTCTAGCCAACACATGATGGATATTGGGTTATGCATCATTCAAAGTCCTCCATTTTGGTTAAGTATATTCTAGCAACACAAGATAACGGGTGGTCGGTAATTAGAGAATAGCTTCCTTATTGTAGTGCTGAGGCCATTATGGTGGCATGGGTTCAAGCGACTGAGTGGAATAGACACAGCTCTCCCTAGTGGCCTGCGACAGACAGAGCCAACAAACCATTATTGGTCTCACAAGCTTCCAATTTACAGAAGTAAGGAGAAACATCAACCTTCCTATTACAGGAGATTTGTGCTGAGAACAAACACTTTCTATTCCCTGTCAGCGCTGGAAACAAAAAGGCTGCTGCTAAGCTCCAAGCGAGCTCAATTCATAAATGTTTGGGATAAGTTTGAATAATGGCTATAACCTTGAAACGATGTCACATTAAATAACACCTTATTTCCACATTAGAATATGCTCAGACTTGTATGCAAAGTGGATTTCAATTAAGGCCCCTACGCTTCAAAGTCAAATATTTGCTATAATACAGACACAATTAATTGGGATTAATACAGTGAAACATGGATGTTACTGCGGCACACATGTAGAACAGATGCCACTGAGCCTTGGGGAAGCGCAAACACTTCACTTTCAACTGGCTGATCTCTCGAGCTGCTTCGTAATGATTTAGCATTTGTTCAAATTATTCAGACATCACAGTTTGAGCCATGTGACCTGTCAGTGCTCGTTACAAAATGGATGAGGCTGAGAAATTTTGACACGCCAGAGTTGTCGCTTTAAGGCCAGCAGCATGCATGGGGGAAAACACTCGCCCAAGTCACACACAAAATGTTAGGGAAGAACATGCTGATGTGAATCAATATCATTCTTCTTGACTACGTCTACGTCACTAACTTTCTTGCTGCTAAAATCGTACATTTTCTAGCACAGACAATCTCTTTATGTGATGCAACATAAATTCAATGAATAAATGTATATTAAGGCAGGTTGTATCTTAGTTTATTTGCTGATAGAGATGAAGACAGGGTTAATCTTATCTATATGTCGGAGAATGTAATTTCTCAAGAATGCCCCATGAACATTCACAATCACCCAAATATACAATGTCCCATTAGTACTGCCATTAGGGCCGACCTCTTGGGTTACACGCTGCGATTCGTAATTTCCCGATTATTTGTCCTCCTATTACAATATTTATGCTCTCTGTAATGGATACCGTGACAGATATCAGTTAATGTGGAAGATATCCCGCCATGAAGCTCAACTAAGGAGCTCCCCTCCCATTGGTTGAGCCAAAAAAAAAGATGCTGAATCTTTAATCACCTGCACCTTTTGGCTAATTCATAATTTAGTGAATTGGGAGTGAAGAATTTAGCTTTTCCATGGCTATGGCCCGGTAAATGAAATGGTGTGGAAAGTGTGAGGTCATTAACCTGTTACAGGTGTGTTCTCTCCTAATATTGGGGATAATGTATTCCATCCAAGTGTGACGTGAAGAGATGGGAGATGGAAGTCATTCACAGGTAGGGGCCAACCGTTCATTTTGGAAAACTTCATTTCGGAATGGCATGTTATTAAAAGTTCATATCTCTTCCTAATTGGGGGACATATCCCTTCATATCAGACTCAGGTTGGTTTCTAAAGTGAGTTTTCCACCCCGGTGCTCGAGCACCGACGGAGGGATAGTAAAAGCTAATCTTTCCACCAATCACCTGGTGCATTTCAGAAAGTGCTTATTTAGATCGATAAATTGTTAACTGTAACAACATTATCTGGCTTTTGTTAAATTATTTCTAGATACAGTATTGCATCTGCTATCACTACTATGTACTCATAACAAATGGAAAGCATTCCAAATGAAAATTATAATGTGGCCCTTTTTGGCTGGTAATAATTGTTATGAATTATGACATTGATGTACATATTTTGAGATGAGGTGTCACTGATAAAATCAGCAATTTTTATTTGATTTTACAGTGAAACAAATAGACTGACATTTGCACATAATATGGCAAATATTATGGATATTTTGTTTTTGGAACACATTATATCAGATTGCAAGTGTGTATCACCAATGCACCTGCATCTTTGCAAAAAAATGTATTAACCATACATGCATATACATCTAAATACAGTTATCGTTTTCTTGAAGCCCTGCTCCCTGGCATCGACCCAATAGAAGCGGGCCTATAAGCTCTATATATGTTTATTGATCCTTCAACCTCGGTTGAATTTATTTCTACTAGTCTATACAAATCTGTTTCTGCGCTGCCTTTTGTACCGGGGAGGGAGGGTTAATGTATTATACAAAGTGTTCAGATCAGGGATTAGATTTCCCCCCCAATTCCATCAGTCAATTCTTGGTGTTCTCCAGGGCATTCATCATTTTGACAGTTGCAGATAAGGCAATTATTTTCCTCAAGCAACTACAAAATGTAGACAAGTGCCTCTGTGACAGTGTGTCTGTTTGACTGGGGGAGCACAAATATTATTCCAACAGTCACTGATGGCACATTCTGCTGGCTACAGAGTCATATCCACTGTAACACGTCGAAAACAGATGTTATGAGTGTTTGTATGTCCTGATGTACTGACTTCAACGTTCCATCTTCATGCAGTGAACTGAGGCTCTGCGTTACGTGGATATTCAATATGTTGTCTTCTTTGCAGATGCGTTATAGGCTATGTTTTTGGTGCTGGAATAAATATTTACTCAATAATAAAATATTTATAATGTAAAAAAATAAAAGACATTTCTCACTAATGTTTCCGCAGAGACTTAAAGGTAGGGTAGGTGATATTTTTTGTAAAAAGGTTAAAGTACTATATTCTGATAGTAATCATTGCTACAGAGTGTTTGTTCGGTCACATGGGTCTCTCCAGCTCTTTAGTAAACAGAATATAGTACATTTTCAGGTAGGTGACAACATTTAAGCCAATCAGGAGAGAGCACTGAAAATGCCCTTTCTGTTTAATAAAGAGCTGGAGAGACATGGGAGACTCATTTTACTGAACAAACACTCTAAGGCAACGAGTACTATCAGAATATAGAGCTATTTAACACTTATTTTAACCAAAGTAAATCACTTATGCTACCTTTAAAATACATTGTTGTTTTTTTCCTGCTGAAACTGTGGTGGAGGAATTCATATTTCGAACGTAGGCTATTTTAACAGCAGATTTAGCACAGTATGTGGTCCCTCCAAGAAAGACGCACACTGAACACACTGAAACTGTACTGTATGTCATTTCCATGTACAGCACGATATATTTTCCTGGCCTTGCCCTAGAATAACTTTCACAACATCAGCAAGAAAAATTATATTAATAATAATAATCATATTTTATAAAGCCAAACATGTTATTAAAAATCTATCCGTCTAAAATGTCCATTATAGCCAGCATCAAATCCTCAGCTAAAACTAAATTGTTGAAAATATAATTTTTCAAGGTGGCTTGATGTAATTATTCTGTTATACATCATAAGTCATATAAATGGTTTGCACCATTATCCCTTTGCCTGTCCTGAGAGCTGCATGTTTCCTTGGTGTTTCTATGGCGTTATCTGCGGTGCACCGAGTCAAATAAATCATGTGAAAAGCAGAGGGGGTCTTGTTGGCGCCAGGGTTGTCTGTACTGTATGTGAACCCCTATCTAAACCCCTGGGGGGCAGCAGAAGTCTTTGCTTGGTACTCATACAAATTTGTACCAGTGTGCATGCTACTTATAGAGAGACAGACAGTAAAATCCTCAGTGTTAATTTAACTCAAAGTGTGTGTAGTGTACACATGGAAACGAAATGGACCCATAAGGGTCCATTTGGTTCCTGAAGCAGGTCCCGCAGGTTCACTGCTCTCACCTGCAAGCTTAAGTCATGCCATGCTGTTACAGTACATGAAGATGCCTTGGAGATCTGTCATTTTTCCTCATTTCTGTCATTTTCCTCACTGGTTTCAGTTTATCATTAACTCATGCTTAAACTTATTAAAACTGTGAATATGAGTTAAAATATATTTATTTAAAGAAAGGTCATATATTCTCAATGCTGATATAATATATAATTGAATAAGGTTTCAATATCAAGTGAATATGAGAATTTAAAGTATCAATCAGTGAAAAATAATTGATTAAATAATAATAATAATAATAAAACCCAAAGTGATCATGGGAAGATTGCCATGATCATACGGATATATAAAGGAATATATACAATCTGTTCTCAGTCTTTGCATAGAAGGGAGTTAAAGCGACTGAAGGTAGGACAGTATTGACTCTGCTCAGCAGGAAAATAGTTTTATAGCAACACCACGACAATACAGAGGAACACAGAATTACAGGGGGTTGTGTGAGGAAATCTTCATTTCTTTTATCCAGAGATGACAGAAAGAAATGTAACGCAGAACTGATGTCTTGATCAATTAAATAAAAATAGCACCGTTTAACCATATCCATCATACTGTATAGACCACTAGAGTATACTGTACACACACAGTAAATCGTTTTATCCATTTGTAACTCTGATCGTAAACAAATGTATACTTTATACTTACGGGTACATTTGGTTACATTTGTATACCAACCACTTGGAATGACCTAAAACTTAAATTAAAGATCTGGTCTCCCATAACATATGGTCAATTTAAATCTTTGATTGCAGACCTGCTACCCACAAATGTCTGCAACTGCTTCTAAACTTGTGCGTATCACACGTTAGGGGGAAGTTTCTGTTTTGTTTTGTTCTAATCATTGACGTGAATATTGATGTGAAAATGAAAATGAAAGGAAATTGTACTTGGACCGTGATGTATCTCGACAACACTGCAAAGGAGGGCAACCTCAATGTCTTTTCGAGAATAAATAAAGGTTTGAATGAACGCATGAATGTATACTCTCAGAGTTATACTGGCTCTCAGGATTTTACTGCATACTGTAAACTGTACACACACACACACACGTTGGCTGGCAGACGTTTGCTGGTTAGTGAGTTAATAAAGGTGAGGGGAGTTTGTATGACGTGTAGGTGAAACAGAGGTCTGTCACCATGATGAAAGTGGGAACTTGTCTCTCCCATCGCTGTCAGCAACTTTTAATGTGGGGGCACCGCAAATGATTGTTGAGGCTGGCCAAGCTGTTCCTCCTTAAAACGTTCCCATACTGCTGCGTGTCTGATTGATTCATAGCTTAATTATTAACTTGTACTACTTCATTCCTTTTAGAACAACAATGTGCTCAAATTACACAGACATAAGGGGGATTTGTTTTCTTTTTTGGCAAAGGTGGGCCCACCGTGCATGTATTGGAGATGATGCGACCAAAGTCAGCGGGAAAGAAATAAGGTTGAAAGTGATTTTGGAAATCACTATTAAGACCAAAAACACAAGAACAACTAAATAAATAAAAAACTACCATTTTCTGCCATGATGACAAAAAAAAAAAAAATCCTCTGGAGAATGTTGTTGAAACTTACACCAAATCTTTATTTCCTCATTTGAAATGTTAAGGGGTAAAAAAAAACTAAAGAAAGAAAATCTAATCTGTGGTTCTGTTTACCTGCAACATTTTGCCATTTTGAAGAGTGGGAAGCAAATATCCCTTAATTGCTTTAATCTGTTAAAACAGGGAAAGCATCCGAGTCATTTTAGATTTTAGCTACTGTATATATATGAGTGTGTATTCAAGCTCATAGCGCGTCACGATGAGCTTTTAGATAAGCTATTTTTTTCTAAATCACGAAATGTTGTACAAATCTTTAAATATATATATTTTTTAACACAAACATTTTTAACTCTAATCTTTGCTTCTGGAGGACGGGGGGTCCCTAGAACAAAATATTTTGAGATGGGGTTGGCGGCTAAATACATATAATTTTGGGGGTCCTTGACCTGGAAAAGTTTGAGCACCACTGCCATAGCAACATATGTTTTTCTGAAAACTGATTTAAAAGACAAGAGATTTGTAGAATCGTCCTCAGGTCTTAATGGGTTAATTGCTTTAATAACGGCACATTAGGAGCGGTGCAGGTATAGATCACACAGGCGATGTAATAACATATTTTCAAAGGACGAATAAGAGCAGAGGGCCTAGAGGAAGGGTACGCTAAAATAAACCACAGTCCATGACCTTAACCACCATCATACCAACAACAACCGACACACACTACGTTTAGACTAGTGGTTCCCAAACATTTTCATGTGAAGGACCCCCAAATTGATATGTATTTGGCCACGGACCCCCCATCTGAAAATGTTTTGTGCCAGGGACCTGCAGAAGCAAAGATTTGGGTTAAAAATGAAACGTATATTCAAAGATTTGCACATCACGATTTTTCCATAATAGAAGATCTACAAGCTCATAGCGTGACGTACTATGAGCGTGCTATAAGTGACGTGCTATGAGCTTGTATATCTGCTACTTTTGAATAACCAAATATGGTTAAAGTGGTTAAAATGATCGTGATGCTATATTAACTAATTTCGCTGGGGACCCCGTGGTACCCCTCCAAGGACCCCTGGGGGTCCCCGGAACCCACTTTGAGAACCAATGGTTTAGATACTGAACATCTCCTCAGAATTATGCACACATTCATGTAAACTAAAGTTGGAGGAGTGGATCAGTACATTGCTGGTTCACAGTCAAATCCTTAGGGTTATTTTTAATCCGTTTGTAACTTTTACAGTTCCATTTGGTTACATTATGTATACATTCTAAGAATTAAACTATTAAACACTAAGGATTTTGCAGTGTTGGTTTGCACATTTACAGGACCACAATGGACACCAGTAACCAGGACTTTTTTTGTGTTATCCTTTTAGCCTAAATGTCTGACTGTACCTGGTGCTGTTTACATTTCCGACTAATAAAAGTATTGAATCAATCAATCAATAAACAATTCCATTGTTCTTGCAAGCAGACCCATCCAACTGATATTCCACCATAAACCAAATACTTTGATATTTTTTTTGCGTTGGCTATTCAAAAATACCAGATATACAAGCTCACGGCGCGTCACTTTGTGCTGCGCTGCGAGCTTGTACATCTGCTATTTTTGAACATTTTGGGGAAAATCTTGAAAGAACTGAGAACTACTGATTTAGAAGGCATTTGTAGAATCGGCCTGCAGGTCTTAATGGGTTAAACAAATCAAAAGACGGTAAACAGGTATACAGGCAAAAGGTATCCCCGTTATTATTGTATTGTCCCAAATGACCAGATATGCTAGCGATATAACACGAATTCCAACGCCAAAGATATCACATTATACACCAGAAAAAAAAGAGGATGTCACAGAGAATCAGAATTGGGGCACGGTGGGTAACCGGGTGAAAAGAGACGAGGAAAATGGTGATTCAAAACAAACAGCCTCATTAGTGAGGCTGACAGAGGTTTCATGAGGCCGCCGTCTCACTGAACCGCCGTGACAATAAATCAGACACAGAAAGAAGGCCAAGTCCTTTATGGGGAGTGCCTCCCATATATTGACTGAACATCAAGCCTCTCCTGATGTAGGTTGGATTATAAATCCCATTTCTACACACAACACAACATGATGTGCTATGTTTGAAGGTGCATCTGATACGGCTTTTTGTCCACACATGCACCAGCCACAGTATAGTTTCGCATTGCTGTACATTTACAATCTTATTAGGGGGGGAAACAACGGCAGCAATTGATTGAAAAAAAAGTATAGGCAGGGTTTGATTTGCAGTGGGGATGGAGGGGGGGGGAATCCATGCCTTCTGCTTTTGATACCCAACCCCCTTGTCATTCATTTTTATGGCCAGTGGGTATATGTTTTATCCCTTTTTGCTTCTGGTCAGACTGAACTAAAATAATTGCATTTGCCTTCGGGAAAATGTAGACGGATGATATGTTTGATATTTATGTTCGATAACCATATTTTCGGAATCTTAAAAAAACAAAATCAAAACTTACAGTATAGGCTGTATTTTTATTAAATTCAAAAATAGCAAAATAGCAGATCTACAAGCTCACAATGTTGCGCATTGTGAGCTTGTAGATCAATTATTTTCGCTATTTGTCGTACCCCGGAGTATATCAAAAAATGTGTCCTCCTGTTTGTTTGTTTTTTCAGTTCTTTATTACAAATCAAACCACGGCTACCATATTTGTATCCATTTAACATCCAATCAAGCTAAAGACCTCTCTCCACTGATAGATATTATTCACATGCAATAAGACATCCTCTCAGACACGAGAGCCACACAAAAGGCGAGGTCGCGCACATTGCTCATAACTCATCTCAATAATTCTAATCAATGATTACGGTGTGTTAGAAATGTTCATAAGATAAGTGAACCTACCCTCTTCTCCTGTGCAGAGAGCCAGGTGCCATGCAGTGTGTCTGAGAGCACGGTGCATGTAATGAGTGAGTCTGGGGCTCGCTCGTAGGCCTCTGTAGGCTTGGAGAGTAGTTTTACTTAAAAAGAAGAAGAGAAAAAAAAAGAAGAAGAAAAGCCACACACACAAAAAAAGATCAGCCAACAGAATAGAAGAGGGGAATTGAAGCTGAACCCTGAACCGGCCCCTCAAACTGTCCCCATGATCCCCTCTGGCCCCCCTCCCACTGTAAAACCATGAGTGTTAGGGGGTCCATTTGGTTGCATTTGTACCACATATGCTGCGTTCACACTGGCAGATACAAAAGATACAAAGATGAAACAGCACATCTGTCACTTTGTAGCTTTGTATCTGAAGGTGAAACCTGCAGCTCAACTTTTTGTAGTTTTGTAGCTTTGTTGTATCTTTTGTAGCAGCTACAAACGTCGGATGTATCTTTGTATCTTCACGTCGCTGGCTTCCATTGAAAATACACGGTAGACTGTATCTTTGTACTGTAGCTGCCAGTGTGAACGCAGCATCAGAGTTAAGGGTCTGTAAGGTTCCATCTAAGCCTAACCCGAACCCCTCACACTGTAAAATCCTTAGTGGTAGTTACTGGTCCATTTGGTCCCATTCATACACTCGGAGTTCAGGGCCTGTGAGCCGTCCATATGTTTACATTTTTTGGAGTTAAATTAACCGTGAGGATTTTACTGTGTATTCTTAATTTAACATGTAATACTGAGCTCATATTTCTTTTAGAGTTTGATTGCATACAAGATGCATGAAGGTATTGTATAGCCTACCTACTTTAGTGGAGCGTTAATTGTAACACCCTTATGGGCCCATTTTTACATTCTCAGGGTTAAATTAACACTTCTGATTTGACTGCATATAGTGTTTTACAGTGGGTTAAATGGAAGTCAACTTTTGTGTGCATTACACCATCTACAGTACTGTATCTCCAACTGCAAGCCTAACTAACACACACATGCGCGTGTGTGTGTGTGTGTGCGTGCGCGCGCACACACACGCACACACACACACACACACACACACACACACACACACACACACACACACACACACACACACACACACACACACACACACACACACACACACACACACACACACACACAAACAAACATGCAAGAATACAAACACCCCCGTCCCCCCAGTCAGTCGCATTGATTCCGTTTTGAATGGTATATTTTTCCCCTCAGTCTAGATAGTGTTGCTACTGCCCATGCTGTTAGTGCGGCAGGCGTTTTCAAACTCTTTACATCCATTACATTCCACTAGGTAAATACCTAATGCTGGAAACATTTGTCAATGTATGCGCCTGGCTGAACAGAATAGATTATTGGGGGGGCTGGAGTAAAAAACACACTACATTTCCAAACAGCACTACGCCGGTGACATATTAAAAACTTCTCTCGAAGACTCCATGTGGTTTTCTCTCTCTCAGTGTGTACCATGGGGATAAAGAATGTCTCAGGGAAATGCAACGCTTGTGAACAATACTGTATAGCCTAGTAAACATTGAGGAACGCCCAATATTCTAAATAAGAACGTGCCCTAATTTGGATTTGCTCAAGGTCGGCATGCACTGTTGATATCTGCCACATGATTATCCATTTTGGTAACACTTTACTTAAAGGTCGGGTCTACAATACATTATAACCGTGTTTATAATGCATTATAATGTGCTTATAAGGCATTATAACACTCATTATAAATGCTTATAATTATGCATAACAACTTATAACAATGTTTATAATGTATTACAGTATAAGTGCTGTTCATAATGCATTACGCTCAATGGAACAGCACATTATAACTACCATAACTTAGTAATTTATAAAGTGTCTTTGTTATAAGTTGTTATGCATTCTTATAAACATTTATAACGAGTGTTATGAAGCATTATAAGTGCATTATAATGCATTATAGGCCCAACCTTTAAGTAAAGTGTTACCTGGTAGGTATAATGTGCTGTTCCACTGAGTTTTTAATGCATTGACCAGCACTTATAAATTATATTACTATAAGTTACAATACTTCATAAACCTTGTTATAAGTTGTCATGCATAATTATAAACATTTATAACAAGTGTTATAATTCCTTATAAGTGCATTATAATGCATTATAAATGTGGTGTATAATGGAGTATAGACCCGACCTTTAATTAAAGTGTTACCTTATTGTTTTTTAAATGAATAACAATCATTTGATTCAATAAAAGTGCATCAGATTGACCAAAAAGGGATAAAATGCAATGATACGCTAATCCTCTGTGTGTCATAGAGGTGCTACAGTGTCATGCACATGGTTTTCTGAAGGTTATTGTTGTGCGATGTATCAGGTGCCAAATTAGCAGATCTAGAAGGTCCTAGATCTGCATTCTTTGGTGAGCGATACGTCGCACGACGAAGTATAAATCCAATGCGGTATAAACTTTACACCAAGTACTGTACTTGAGTACAATTTTGAGGTACTTTTACTTTACTGGAGTATTTATTGTCAATACTTTTACTTCTACTCCACCACATCTCAGAGGCAAATATTGTACTTTTACTCCACTACAATTATATAGTTACTAGTTATTTTGCAGATATAAATGATTACATTATAAAAATACATTAACCATGTTAGCCCTATTCTATACCTAGGCTATTTGAATATAGCCGATCTACAAGATGCGATGCGTTGTGAGCTTGTAGATCAGCTATTTTTAAACATTTTAGTACTTTTACTTTTGGTACTTTAAGTATATTTTGATGCCAATACTTTTGTACTTTTACTCAAGTAACATTTTGAACACAGGCCTTTTACTTGTAGCAGAGTATTTTTTATATTGTGGAATAAAATATCGGAGTACTATTTCCACCATTGTCTAATTGTTTATTGCATAGAGAAGATCATCAGGGGCATCATCTTTCTTTTTCCTTTGAGTTGGGTGTAATACGACACTAAAACCAGGACATAGCCACATTAGAGCACTTTGCAAAGACAAACATCAGAAGTCTATTGTGTTGGAACCTGTTGCACAAATGATCCCAGCTTATCCCCTAAATTACCATGGGGGGAAAACAACATTTAAGCAGGGATAACTGACTTCAGAAGCCCTAAATACACCGTAATAATGGAAAAGGACCAGTTTGAAGCTCATTAATTGGATTAGCACGCTTCTACAATGCCTGTTATGAATATGCATGGAACTGTGGGAGCGCTCTATAAAGTGTGTTAGTGAAAAGTCGCTGGATTCTTTCTCCTTCAACACTAATAGGGAATCAGCTCATCAAGCAAGTCCACTAAGTACATTTAAAGTTAAGAACGATGTCAGGCCTCAATTAAACGTAACAGATTTTTTTTTAAGACACAAATCCTATCACAGCCTGATCTCACAGCAAATTCTGAAAAGTAATACTATATAGTGTATGTTTTTTGTAAGATATTGTATGACTCAAATGGGGGCCATGTGGACTCAAACTGCTAGTGTCACAGGAAGGTTGAATCCACATACACGGTCAGCATTTTAGCCAACAATGGTTGGAGGTGGTCTCTCTACTCTTCCACTGAGAAATGTAGACCCTGGTGTCGGGAAGGACTACTCTACTGCACTGGTTGACAATGCCAGTAAAGTTATTGGAAGCATACAGTGCACCGGATTGCACACTACAGGGTTAGGGATAGGGTTGCACCTGTATGAGTTAAGTGACAAATAAATCCCTCTTGATTCTTGATTCTAGATGCACCGCCATCTTTATCCCTGCTTTCAAACATCCAAAAACGAAGAAAAAAAATTAAGTTGAATCGTTGTTGGTGTACTGTATTTTATATTGCCACTGTAAAGCACTTTGTAACCAGGTTTCGAAAAGCGCCTTATAAATAAAGTTTATTATTATAATCATTATTTATCATTGATATTTTTGGGGCTGTTTCTGCCTTTTATTGATAGATGAACAGTAGACTGACAGGAAATGGGGAGAGAGATGGGGGGGTGACACGCAGCAAAGGTCGTCGGTATCGGGACTCGAACCCGCGACACGCAGTCAGGCTGGATTACCAGCCTAGATGCCCAGATGACTACGGCAGCCGCCCGGGCCTATTTATCATTATTTGGATACTTACAATTACCCCTCTCAAAAGAGGGAGACAACGGACATAAAACGTGTGGGTTTAACTTTTCAATATAGCTGGTCATTTCACATATCTCTTTCTCGATATACTGTATACTGTATGATATTCCCTACCGGTGACAAAGGTGGCCTGTGTCATTCCCGTGTTAAGCGTGCCTGCAAAGTGAGGATTCTCACTCCAAAACTGGATCAAAACCACACTCAGAAGCCGCCTGCAGGAGGTTATGGGACTCATTTGTAACCTATCTCAAAATACACAAAACGTACTAGACATTCGATCTCAAGTCAGCCAGCTGCTCACTTCACTTTAAATAAAGCATCATTGCAAATGAAAAGAATCATTATTCAAAATTAGGCTATTGCTCATTATGCTAAAATCAAGACAGCTTCTTTTGTTGAGAAAACATTACTCATGCAACCACACATACACACCATAGGCCTTATGCATGATTTGAATGGAATTCATCCTCTTGGGCAAGGCAAAAGTGTTATTTTATTTGTATATTCTTTTTCAAATAGTTTTAGTAGTTTTCAAATCGTTTTTTTTCCTCCAAAATATAATAGACCAATAGGCCACATCATTAAATGCACCTGCCTGTCAATAGATATGGCCTTTTTTGTCTGACAAAGTGTAATACTCCTGGACATAGAAATAAAACAATCCTAGTGCAGTTTATCCTTACGAAGTCTATATTTTAATGCGTACAATATAGACTTCGTAAGGATACTAAGAATTAACATAACCATTTGTAACTTACAGTGAGTCTGTACAAACTGTCATTCATAGGATATACAAAGCGTACTGAGAACACGCCTATCAAGCTCTCGACACAAAGAAAGCACCGGTCTACTCCTGATTTCCCTGAACACACATTTTGTTAGGCTTCATTTCATATCACAAATCTTGATTTCAAAGTCAAATCACTGCAAAACCTTACTTTTTACCGTTATATTTTGTTAAAACAACACTGGATTGGTCAACCTTTGTGACTGGATAGCCCTCATCAGCGGAGTTTATCTTCACAGCTGCACATCTCCAGTATTTTGAAATACACAATAATAAAAATCAAGAACTCCATAGAAGTAAAGCAATCTCAGATAATAACACTTAATATAATTTGATTAAATCTCAGATATGAATACTTTATATGCCGTTAATTTGTTTCTTGAAGTCAACATGTCAAGTTCTCCCAATGTCTGAAGGGAAACTATGTTCATTTGATCCTCTGTTATTGATAGAGAATGGGGCTCATTGATAGAGAATAGGGCTCCTGCGCGCGGTCCCCCCCCCCCTCCTCAACAGACGCTCACAATAAAGACAAGGGGACTCAAAGTAGGCAGGGGTGATGTTAGATCCCTTGTTTGGGTGCGTTTCTCATTCATGCCCCTCCATATTCCATTCCTGGTTCTGCTCCACGGGTCCGTCCATTGTGGAGCAACTGAATGGAAGACCTCAGAAGCGTCCGCCCTGCTTCCGTTAATTAGGACCCTTTGCAACTTCCGCTCCTTGAGAAGTCACGGTTAACGTGGCAGCAGAGACCCCCATTTCTTTATTGTGACATCAAAGGCATGAAAAGGTATAGTTTACAGCTGATTTGTGGCGGTGGGAGGTATAGCAATGTTGGTAGGTGGCATTTCAGACAGCAAGATCCCGAGGGTTAATCGCAGATATAAACCACTTAAGCCCTGACTACTTTGTCGTACAACGAATAGCATAAATAGTAGATATACAAAGAGCTTGTATTTCCGCTATTTAAGCAATTATTTTTAAATATTCCAAATATTTTTGACTATTTTTGTCAATATAATGACATGCCCAAAACAGGGACTCCAGTTTGAAAATGGTTTATGCTTTATAGAACCAGTTTCTTGATGTCTCAGGATTTTCACTGTGCAGGGGGGTAACAATTGTCGGGACAAACGACAAAAGTGAGCTATTGCTCACTGGAAGAGAAAAGCAATGCTTGGTTACTACACACTTTCTCTTTTTTTCCTTCCCTCCAGTAGGCTCAGGTGCAGTGCTCTCAGTAGAGATTGAAGACGCCATATAACTAATAGCCAAGTGTCCCGTCTTGGATGTGGAGAATGACTCCTGGCGATGTCATGAGGACACTCAGTGCTACGGCTAGAGCTGCTGAACACGTCGTCACAAGGTTGGCGCCGGGTTCGTTCAGAGGTAAACGCTATAGAAGAATCCCAAGGACTATTATATGCATACTGATTGTGCGAGGAACCGCTACCTGTCTTTTACAGATGAAATGACCAATTGTTCACGGAGGCTTAAGTGATGCAAGAGTGAGAAAAAAAAAGTCCCGGGGTCTGTTATGACATTTGGCTATGGGTGTCCTTTCATACCTTGAGATTCCCTCTGCCTCATTAGTTAACACACTTTCTTAGTTTTGAACAATACCTTAGCTTGAGTTCTCCCATGGCAGAAATCCCCCCGCACAGTCGATATTTCCAGGGCCTGCAGCAGAGTTTCGGAGAGGACCCCCCCCTAACCCCCCCATCCCCCCCAGCCCACCCCAGCACCCCCCCGACCCCCCCGTCCTAACAGCTTTAATACTTGTAATTATCTCTTGCTAGGGGAGGCTGGAAATTGGATTAGGGTGGTGAGTCTCAGCTGAATGAATTACCTCCATCTCCCCACTTGGTGGGCCACACACTGATAAAGTGCGGAAAAACGGATTTGGATTCACTCTTAGCATTCATGGCTTCCTTGTGGAAAAATGAAATTTTCCAACAGAAGGGGCCAGTGTGCCAACAGTATCTGTCCACAGCATGTTTCATCTGGTCCTGCTCTTCTGGAAATGCAATTACCTGCGTTATCGGGGCCTAAATGGTGACAGTTTGGCAGGGGAGCGGTTCCAGCTGCCAAAGCCATCATTTCGGCAATGTTTCTGTTGCACGTTTGAGCCATTCAGTATTCTCTTCGGTTTCAAATTATCCACCCTGATTTCCACCTGTCAAAGGCGGAATAATCCATTGATTTGTTTACAGGTGGAATTATGTTGTTCGCAATGGGCAAATAGAAGCTGATACAGCCCTTAACCAACAAGTTTCCGATAAGGTGGGGAGTCCTTTCTTCGCCTTGCTCAAATTCTCCGCTCCTCACTTTTGCAGTTAGAATAAAGTTTTTAACGGCTTAAACCCCTATATAATATATGTTACCGTTTGACAAAAGCTGAAATAGTCGATCCACACGCTATTTTTGAAAATCTTTGCCTGATAATGACATGCCCCAAATAGATGGTTAAAGACGTATTTTTCTATCGTTATTTCAGATGTGTGACAAGTGTAGAGAGACAGGAAACCAAGAGCGGAGAAAAAGGACAGACTTGTGACACAAGACGGGAGAAGAACATGAGTCCTCGTGGCTCGCGCCAAGTTTTTTTTGTTTCTTATTCAAATAAACATTCTCACATGTTTACCTTGTGTTTCGAAATACTTCATTAACCCATTCAATCCGGGAACGCATCTGCGTCATTTTAGATTTGAGCTACAACCATTATTTTATACTTTGGCTATTCAAAAATAGCAGATATACAAGCTCATAGCGCGACACAGAGTGCCGTGCTACGAGCCTTGTAGATTTGCCATTTTTGAAGAATCGTGAACATTTGTGCAAATCTTTGAATAAATATATTTTTTAAAGCGAACATTTGTAACTCAAATCTTTGCTTCTGGGGGGTCCCTGGAACGAAATATATATATTTTTAAATATATATTCAAAGATTTGCAGAGAATAGCAGATCTACAAGCTCATAGCGTGAGCTTGTAGATCTGCTATTTTTGAATAGCCAAAGACAGAGATTGAATGGGTTAAGAGGATGGCTGGTGGCTCAGTCAGTTGTACAGTGCCAGTGCACAGACCAATATGCTCCTTGTGAGCGTGAGGACACTGGTTTGAACCCGGCCGCCGTCTCATCCCGCAATGTCTCTCCCCTCACTCTGCCCTTGGGTTTCCCGTCTCTCTACACACTGACCTATCTTAACTACATGAACTCTAGCATCGCCGATAAGAATTCAGTGAAAAAAGAACATACTGTGAAAACAGCAGATAAACAAGCTCACAACGCATCGTGGTTGTGAAGAATTGTGAACTTTGTCGATCAGCTGTTTTTTTTTGCTTTTTGGGTATTACAAAGTACTACAGTAATGTATATAGTATCTGTCGGGTGGAAACGTCCATGTCAATGTCCAAAACTGTTACTTTTCAGGATTCAAATGCGAAAACAGCAAAAGTAGCAGATCTGCAAGCTCAAAACGTTTCGCGCTTGTAGATCTGCTACTTTTGATGCTTTTGTGTGACGCTGTAGTGTGATCAAGCACAAGTTGAAATATGGAGATAAGACAGCAACAATGTAGTGTTTAAGGGGTCAAATAAAGCATAAAAATGCAAACAAATATAATAGAATAAAAATAAACATCGGCCTTCTGCTTATAAAAACAATTCCTGCGTTTTTGGATGGCTACCAAAGGCTTTGGGAAGGACTGTTTCCTAAAGGAAAAGTACTCAACAGCATAGCAGCAGAACTACAGTACAGTGAACCAGGGACGGGGAAAACAAATGGAACAGTCAATAACAATGTTTTATTTTTGGATTGTGCTCCAACCTTCACTTGAATGACTGCACATACTGTACAGGTTGATGCTAAATTATTTAACAACATCAATTCAGCTAATGTTCTACATGTGTTGTTTCTCTCAAAGGAGAAAAGCTAAGCTCTTTTAGAAGGTCTGTTCAATCAATATCTGGGAAGGCTTGCCACTGTGGATAACTCACCTCCAATACATTACACAATGGCATGTCTATTTTTTGCTTAGATATTGTAGTTTATCATTTAACCTTTTTTTGCTTTTCTATAAACAATTTTAGCACTAAATAGTGGTAAATATGCAGACAGACGAAATTAAAGATTTTCAACCTATTTTGGGCATGCCATTTTGGGCAAAAACTTTCAAGAATTGTCAAAAATAAAATTAAGTAACTTATTTTTAAATACATAAAAAAGTCAGGAAATGTAAAAATAATGTCTAAATTTCAAATGTTAAAAAAAAATATGAAAATACAGATCTACAAGCTCACTACCCGTTGTGATTGTGACGCATTGTGAGTTTGTAAATCTGCTATTTTCAGTATTTGTGGAACAACAAAGTAGCCTATTTAGGGCTTACGCAGTTACATTCACTTGCGGACAAAACACAAGGTAACTCTTACCATTGCTGCTATGGTATACACATGGTATCTGCACATATGGTTATGCCTTATTTGCACATTTACAGTATATATACCTTTTGTGTTATGCTGATGTTGCTACTGCTGAGGATTCTTCTTATCTTATCCCAGTTTAATTTTTAAAATCATTGTTATCTTTTATGTTATTGTGGCTCGTGTTCTTGCGGCCCTCACATACTTGCATTTCACTGCTTGTACCTGTATGAGTAGATTGAATAAACCTTCTTGATTCTTCACATTTGAATAGTAGCGTGTGTGTATTACTGTATGTAAAACACAATAGCTCTAAGCTCATTGCAATTATTATTATAATTTTTTACAAAGTTGGATTGGACATGCAGCATATGGTGTATGTGCCGTAATATGTGCTCATGATCTGAGCAACCACAGTATCAATCCCCCCCCCCCCCATAAAGTCAGGATAAATTTGCTTGATGGATGTGGAAAATTATATAATTTCTAATATAATTTCATTACAATTCATCAAAATCCTCAAACACCTCCCTGATGCTCAGCCTAAATGAAGCAAAACTAAACGGAGGCACCTTAAACTAAGCCGAACTAAAGAGTTCATGCTCTGAGGGCAAGTTTAAACAGCCGCTAACTTTTGTTTGGAATGTGGCCAACTTTTTTATTTCCCTGTTGTTCATTAAGCAGTAGTTTTAGATTGGCTTTCATATTTCATTTCCCGCTGTGTCATTCTAAAGAATCAGATCAAACAGAGGACGAACTAGCCCTAACGTCCCCGCTATGAGAAGCGTCCCCCCCCCCCTCGTGTTTTCCACTTTCCCATTCTCTTAACCCCCCACCGAGGACAATCCTTGAAGGTAGATAAAAAGACCAACAAAAGATAATTAAATCTTTTAAGAAAAGAGAAGGGAGGGGGGATCTCTGCACTCTCTCACACAAACAGTTGGGGATAGATTTCAGCACAGTGAGGGTTTTGCTAATTTATACAACAGCCTGATGGGGGCCCTTCAAAATGTAAACTCTGGATATAGGAGGGGAGCCTGTCAGAAATTGTTACACGTCCTTATTTTTTTTATTCTTATCCGCCCTAACAACTGTTATTGTTCCCTCCTGTCAGGTGACACGCTATACGTAAAACTGAACGAAATTCAATTAAAAGCTGTTTGTTTGTTTTTTTCTTTCTACGTTTCAATGTTTATTGAAATATCAGGTGAGACGACCCTGTGCCAGACATTACGACAAATCCCTCATAAATTGCACAGTGAGACCAGACTGCACACAGCTCCCGCACACTATCAGAGGTGTAAACATCGCTCTGGTGTGGCTTGTTGTTCCAACTCGGGCCCCTAGCATCCTATCGATGACAAATCAAAAAATTATAATACTCTAATGCTTCACATAGACGCCAGCTATTTAGGCGTGAATTTAATATTCATTGCTTTTGCAGCTTGGTTGGTTTTAACGTGCTATCACCCTTATCCACCCTCCTCCCTAACCCCACCCACTCCCCGGCACCGCCGCCATCTACACCCCTATATCCACCAAATAGGGGCCAGTGGCAGTCACTGGGACACACGCACACGTGTGCGTGCGCTGCACACACACACACACACACACACACACACACACACACACACACACACACACACACACACACACACACACACACACACACACACACACACACACACACACACACACACACACACACACACACACACACACAAGCACACACGCACACAGACGCACCCACACACGTCTCTCTCGCCCTCCCTCCTTCACTCATTTTCCCCCATTCTCTTTCTCTGTCTGCCTCTCTGTGTCCCCATCACTCTCCCTGTCCTTGTTTTTGATCTTCAAATGCTGGTAGGGATAATGACTACAAATCAGGGATGAAGGTGAGTGATCACAACGTGGCCCACCCAGCCCAGCTGGCCTTTTTAACTCCCCTCATATGATGCATCTTCCTGACTCTTTCAGACAACCCACTGAACTACACCGGGGAGGGTTTCACTTCTTGGGCTCCAGGGGTGTGGAGGGGGGGTGGGGGGGGGGGGGGGCACTGGGGTTTCGGGGCTTTTGGGGGGCTAAATCTATCTGGAAAGGTGCTGGGTTGTAAAAGCCTGATTTACTGTATACTTTGCCCCAAGATGGTGTCGCGTGCCCGAAATAGTCGATCTACAAGTTCACGACACGTTGCGGATGCGACCGCGTTATAGATCTTGTAGATCTAGCTATTTGTGGCACGCGACGCCGTCATACGACGGAGCATTAACTCATTAACACCGGAGGCCGATTCTACACAAATCTTCTCTTTTGGTCTTCACTTTGAAGATTTATTTTCATTGAAGGAGGCATGAGCTCGGCTCTGGGCTCTCCCTAGGCTGGCAGAGGGAGTGTAGCGCCCAGGATTACTTAGACAATTGGCAGTGGGTAAAAAAAAAGGGGTTGCAAAATCGTGGGATAAAAATGTTAAAGTACATTTTATAAAATAGTAGATGTGCAAGATCGCAGTGCGGCACGAAGTGACGCGCTGTGAGCTTGTATATCTGCTATTTTTGAATAGCCGATGCTAAAAACTAAAATGCCAGACGCTTTCCCGGTTCTAATGGGTTAATGAGGCATAAGGCTGGGCGAAATGTTCTGTATTCGTCTGATCCTTCCATCCACTTGATACTTGAACCCGCCGCTTTTATTTAACACGACACAATTGAGGCACTTTAAAAGGGCGACACTAAGCTAATTATCTTAGTAAGTTAAATATAGTGTGGTTATTGCCCTAGTGGCTCGGAAGGAAGGTTGAGCAGCCAGTCTTGGAACCCAAAGGTGCACCTGCCGCCCGGTTCAATCCCCGGCTAGCTCCTCCCTGGCTGGCGCTCCGGCTTTATGTCACAAAGTGTCCTTGAGCAAGACACTGAACCCCCGTAACTGCTCCCGATGAGCAGGTTGGTGCCTTGCATGGCTGCCTCCATCGTCAGTGTGTGTGTGTGTGTGTGTGTGTGTGTGTGTGTGTGTGTGTGTGTGTGTGTGTGTGTGTGTGTGTGTGTGTGTGTGTGTGTGTGTGTGTAAATGGGTGAATGGAACGCACATTGTTAAAGGATATTTCGCCCCCAAAATGACTTTCTTTCTATCGATTAGTAACCCCATGAAGACTTGAATTTATGGATATTTTTTAGTTTTTGTCGCATTCTTAAGCCAATAATTTGATGACCGGCAGCGGTTCCTGTAGGAGACACAAAGAGTCTCCTTTGTGTCTCCTACCGGAACCGCTGCCTACCGGCCCACTGGTCATCAAATTATTGGCCTATAGGAATGCGAAAATAATTCAAGTCTTCATGGGGTGACGAATCTATAGATTTTTTTTTTTTTGGGTGAACTATCCCTTTAAAGTGCTTTGGATAAAGGCGCTATAGTAATGCAGAGAGACCGTTACACTGTATTGCCCATAAGAGCGCTCCCCGGTTTCAATCTCATGCCACTCCGAAGGATGTCAGAAGAAAACTTGCCGGACAAGACAAGGTTATATGATATTTGCCCCTAAGGCGGGAGAGGTGGTGGACGACGTCCCACCATTGGAGGCTAATTAAAAGTGGCGCTACTTTAAGATCTCCTGTCTGTTTACCCATCAAAACAGTTATTAAAAATGGTCTCGGTGCCAGGAGTCCTATCCTTTCACATCATAAGTTTTTAATGGGGCAGTTTAGATGATTCATGCCAATCAAACATCTGTTCTGCATTCCCCTTGTCAGGAGGAGCACCTGTTGACCTCTGTCTGACCTCCGCCGGTGAGCGGTGTGGCGGGACAGAGGGACACGGGGACTTATGGGTTTCCTATTTCAGGTCCAGGCAGGACGGACGGAGAAGACCAGGAAGCCATCGTTTTATGACCACTGTTTACCTTCGCCGAGGCACTGCCTCTTTTTTACGTTTTTTTTCCCCTCTCTTCTCTCTCTCTCTCTTTTTTTTTTTTTTTTTTTAATGTGCCCGGCAAAAAAATGTTTCACTAGGGAGCAGGAGGTGAAATTTTTCTCATCCAAATGGATGGCAATTTCCCACCATTTAGCACCTGAAGGTAATTAGCTTGAAGAGATTGCGGAGTGAGCAACACGTTCATGGAACATTAACTCTCGTACATTCTCCAGTTGCAGGGAATTAATAGGAAAGATTAAAGTTTAAAGAGAGCAAATGCCATTACCTCACAAACCACCTCTCTGTGGCACCATCTTGGGCTAACTTTTCCCCCTCTTTTTTTAATAAGTCTGTATTTCACAATGGACAGCCAGCGGGGCTCTGGATTACAATAGCAATGCAGGCTGCAGACAATTTTGCAGGTTTGCTGTGTTCTTGTGTTCATGCTGCTTCTGTTTTCTCTTCCTGCCTGCTTCCTATGTCCTGATACGATATGCTAAAAAAAACAACACCACACCCATGTATCTGAACAGCATAGTAAGTCAATTTAAAGTCAATCTAATAAAGGCCTTGACGTCATCACACCAAATAACACTGATGTTGTTTCACATAAAGGAAGACCTCAACTGGGAAGCCAAATGATTGAATATATTCATGTGCATACAAGTACGTAAGTATCATATGGTCGCTGTCCGGCAGAAATCTTGTATGTCCAAGACACGGACAAAAAAACCCGGACTTAACTGCTTTTTCCCTGGCATCCCTATTTTGGGCATATCATTATAGGCAAGAATTGTCAAAATCTTTCAAGATTTGTTAAAAATAGCAAAAAAATAGCAGGTCTACAAGCTCATGTGTCATGTGAGCTTGTAGAACTGCTATTTTGCCACTTTTGTGCAACACTGTCATATGACTATATCATTTTTACATAAATGTCATTCATTTATGAAAAACTAAACATAAAAAGATGAAACATGGAGATACAAGGTTTCTGCCCAACAGCGACGATATGCTAATAACCAGCCTGACACACATTTACTGTATCTGTAACTATGTAAATTCAAATAGTAAATGTAATAAAGGTCTTAACAGTAAGTTATCACACCAAATGACACTGGTGTTGCTTCATACTGTATAAAGGAAGATCTCAAATGCCTCAGTTGGAAAGCCAACTATTGAGCATAGTCATGTGTGTAGGATGTACCATATGTACCATAGTATGTACTATACACGCATGTGTGTTTATTCAACTTGCAGAGAGTAAAGTGGGCTGTGCCCTGAGGAACAGTGTATTTTAAACATGATCAAAACCACACAATCAATCATACCTTCCGGTTTAAGAGACGAAAGAAATTAAATTGAGACATGGCAGAATTTATTGCCCAGAAAATCCTATTCTACTATCAGATTCGAAAAGTCCAGTCCTCCAAGCTCTCGAAAATCTATTTTCCACATTTTAATACCCCGCATAACAGTCCTCATAATTCATTCGAGTGTGTTAAGCACAGTTTTATTAGATCTGAAACAAATTTTGGTGGGGGATCCTATAGGCCATTAACCATGGAGTAATTTTATCCTTGTTTCCTTAATGATGCCATAATGGTGAGTGAATTTCTTAACTAAAGACCAAAGAACATTGTGAAGGTCAGCTTCATCTGCAGACTCCTTCATGCGCTTCTCGGAGAGATTGGAAAAGTCGGGAGATTTTTGAAGAGTCATTAATAACGGTAAAGCTGAAGGCCTATTTGCGTTCTCGCTCTCTACCTTTTAATGTTACAATCTTTACCCCGGCTCTTTTTCTCCTTTTCCCTGCCTTCCCTCTGTTCCTGGTCTCTCTCATGCAGAGAGAATGGAGTGCCGAATGGGGAGGGTAAAAATGGCAGCGCAGTGACATACAGATCCCAGATGTGGTGCCTCGATAATTTAAATTTTATGCCTTTGTTATCACTTTAATCATTTTCTTTATTCGTTTTGTCCCAGCGAACGGGAGAAACACTTGATAGGCCAAAATGCCATGGGAACAATTTTTATTTGGTGTGTGGTGCAAAGTCTAATTAGAATTAGAATTTTGCTGAGCCTTGAAATGGCTGGTACTTTATCCCGATCGCCTTAGATATTGTTCCAAGTCAGTCATTTGTCATAGCGGGGCATGCTGGGAAGGCTCCTGCTAATCAAGACTCCATCTCCTCCACTCTATTTCTGCTGCCAGTGCACCTCTGTCCAAATAAATGCTGTTGGGTAAGGATGAATGCAGTCTCTCTCGCCTCTCTGAGGGAGCCTTGTGTTGCAAACCACTCTGTGTGGGTTTAAATGTGCCTCAAACTTTCAGAGACAGATTAAAGCTCGATTTATACTTAGTTACATGCCGGTGTGCTGCATCGGAAATAGCCGATCTATAAGCGTCGCATCTCAACGCATTGGGAGCTTGTAGATCGGCTATTTCCAGCACACAGCATGCACTGGCGTGCAGATAAGTATAAATCAGCCATTATAGGACGACTACTGAACTTTGCTTAGTAACCTCTCTTGTACATCCTCCCCCCCTCCGCCTCCACCACTAACACCATTACTGATGAACTATTTGAGGTCATTCGATTAGCTTCTTTGCAGAGAATCTCCTCTGGGTACAATTGGAAATGATGGATAATGGAGTTCAGGTTTCCAAAGTGATTCGACGATACAGACTCATTTTATTTTTATTTTTTTTCTAATCGCAAACTTTGGGAGTTCTATTTTCAGGGATACAACCGTCGCCACCCCGCCCGATATTTCTCATCTATGTCATTGAGGGGATGAGACAGATCGCAGGGGCTAATTGAAATGAATCACGCTTTATTATGGCAAAGTCTCCAGCAAGGTCACTGATCCTTCCCGTGGTTTCCCCCCCTGTAAAATGACACACCCCTGAGCATGGCCGCTCCACCCCCTGAAGATTAGCCACATAAATAAATTAGACCCAGGGACAAAGGAGCATTAGCTCCCATGTGGGGTCCGGTGGAGGCCGCTAGCGGTGGCGCTTCTGTCACTGTCTGTCAGGGACAGAGCGTTCTGTGTCCCCCCAGAACAGCACAGGCATTTCATCCCCCAGGTGAGCGAGGGGTCCTTTAAAGAGATTGGAGCTGACAACCGTTAACATTTTAGAAATGTACCAATAAATGGCTTTTATGCAGAGGTGTCCCAAAGCCTTGATGGCGAGCGGCGTGTCAGAGCTATTGCCGCTGATGTTCAGGGGAGTGTCACCAGTGTGAGTGAAGCTGTCAGGGTGAGAGAGAAAGACCCTCCAAAATATAAGCCCCCTTTTTTTCAAGACACCATTTAATCTGTCACTGTCGGCGATGCTACTCCTGTGCTACACACCGCCGTCGACGAATACACGGAAATGCTGTTGGATTTATTGCTAATAAAAATTTGTCTTCTAACATAATAGCAGTAATACACAATTAAGGCAAGGGACTCTCGCAATAGTTTCAATGAATGCCACAATATTTGCAAGCTAAGGAAATAAAATTAAGTCGTTCCACTCAGTGTTTGTTTCAGTGTTGACTCACTTTCAAAATTGTATTTGAAAATGATCAGTGAATTTCAACATACATAATAAGAAAGTTACTATACTGATGGATACAGAAGCGTAGGAGACACTTTTGACAAGCCGACAAAATTAACCACTATTGTTTGTTGTTTATGTGATTTAGGTATAGGTTTATGTATACATTATTGCAAATAAGTATATTGTGTATAAAATAATACAGTAATACACCTTTTCATATACAGCAATAGACTGTTCAATGGGCCTGCTGTTCATATCGGCTCTATTTGGAGAAAAGGTCCAGAAGCCATAATTCCCCTTGGGCTCCTTTCTTCAAAATGTTCAGAAATTACCTTTGATGAAAAAAAAAGGGAGAAAAAAAAGCAGGACATGGCAAAGTGTACCTTTAATAGCCAGAGACGTTTTCTTTTTGAGCAACAAGTATAATTGGAAAGAAGTAGAAATTCACTTTGAACGGGCAGAGAAAATAAATAAATCGGGGTGACAAGATGATCGATTACCTGTAACTCCACCTGACACAGAAATTAGGGTTTTTTAATGATGGCCTGCCTCTTCTTGGACATGAAATTCAAATGCTCTCCCAAAGTCTACCTTCAGCCATCACTTGTCTCCTGCGCTTGTACGCTCCAAACGCAGGCACTTTGTCTCTGTCACCGGAGAAAGGACATTGTTATTACCGACATGCCTTTGTATTAACCAATTTCATTCCTCTACAAGTTACATCTCATTGGCTTTACCTAGCACATTTCTGGCTCGCAGAGCACACACACTCAGTACATACAACGGCATACTTATGAATTTTATATATTTATTGTCCTCGTTAAATTTCCATATAGCTGCTGATTGGGATTGTTATCTGTGTCGGCGTTTGAATGTTGGAAAGTTGGAAAATTGGAAAAGGTCCCACAGACCAGCGGCCAGCTAATCCATCTTCATTGTCATTATCAAACAAATATTTCTAATGTGACAAATTATAATTGTTTGTGCTACATGTCACCGGCTAAATGAACATGGCCATGGACATCTGACCATGAGTACAGCATGTACCGGGTCTTTGCCAAAGAATGTATTCGAGAATAAGCATTCTTAAGACTTCTTAACTAAAAATTATGTCAGTAATAAAAGGATAAGTTAATAATTCTTTGCAGCAAATTAAAAAGTTAAGGCTGATTGGAACAACAACTGCCCACTGTGCAGTGCTGACTGTATAGCCCAACCTTTTTCTCCCTATTTGTTTAATATATTTTGACTCTAAAATAACCAGCCATGAAGGGGCACTCATTTACACTTCATAAAATCCACATATTTCTCATTTATGACCGTGCAATCTGCTTAATGTGACACTTTTCTTGATCAAATTATGTGACAAATGTGTGGCGGAGAAAGTGTGAACTTGTCTGTCAGGCGAGGAATGGATGTTGGGGGGTGGTGAGGGGGGGGGGGGGGGTCGGTGAAAACTCTGTCCCCTGTGAGAGTAGCGATGCAGCTCTCGGCCGGCTGTCTACATGGCTGGGGGTATTGATCCAGTTATCATTGCAAGATCATCACTATATAGACACTATACAGCAGCACTGGGACTCTCACTGACTGACTGACTGACTGACTGACTGACTGACACTCAGAGGAAGCCAAAATGTTTCGCTGTGGTCCAAACACAAACCTAGTTCAACCACTTTCAACCTGGCGTTACTATTTTGGGTCATTATAGGCGCAACATTTTCCAAAAATGTTCATAAATGTTCAAAAAAAAAAAAACATTTCTGAAAATAGCAAATGTTACTGGTTCTTCAAGCTCACAACACTTTGCCTCTCACAACACTTTGTGAGCTTGTAGATTGGCTATTTTCGTAATGCAGGGCTTAACAAACAAAAATGGTTTGAATTCCTGGCGGCCGAGCTGACTAAACTTACCACTTAACACAAGACAATACAATAATAGTCAGAAGTGTGTCTGCTTTGTACAAAAAATGGTTTCCTTCACTGTGATCTGTCATGATCGGAGGTTTGAAAACCCGCACGAACAACATCTCTGAACAAATGTATGCAGTCTCGCTTTTACCGCCTTAATATCCCCAAATCGCCACATTAACATGTTCTCATACAGACGACGCTCACAGAGCCCCATCTATGAAGAGTAAAGACAGAACACAGCAATAAGAGAAGCAAATTGCCCAGGACATGCAAGGTACGGCTCTCACCAGAGCAAGGACTATAAAACCCACCTCACCTCACTGAGTTATACGCTAAAGCCCAAGATATTTCATTTGCTTGATCACTTTGCCTCATCATGATCACCTTTACACAGATTTATTGCCACGCGTGTCACAGTGCAGTGGAGGTGCGGCTCTCTCCAGCTGTTTATGCGTCCTAAAGAGCTCTCTGCTCACCCGGCTCGCATGGTCTTTGTCTTATTTAGGAAGAAGAAAATGTGAAATATGACAGGCAATAGTGCCCTCATTTGTTCTGTAGATTGCCTCACACACACCTCCCCACATGTCGGTGCCAGTCTCGGTCTACCAGCGCCTCCTATCCTAGACCCCCACCCACCAACCACCCTCAAATCCACCCACATCCCAAACCCCCACTGCTCCGTCCTTTACTCCCCAAATCCTGCCTGATGTTCCACCCTCACCCTGCCCCTCCACGGTGAGGAGGAGGTGGACCGGGGTGGTGGTGGAGTTGGTGGTGGTGGGGGGGGGGGGACCACCACCACCACCACCACCACCAGCTCCACCTCTGAAGGATAATGCTGTTTATTGCATTTGTCAGGCGAGCAGCGTACAATACTTTGTAAGTCTATTGCCCAGTTACTGCCATGCACTTTTAGTGGCTACTGATGTGCCTCTTTCTGTGTTGTTCTGCTTGCGTTATTTGGCAAATTGACTCATGGCCGACGATTGGAAACGTACTGCAGGAGAATTATAATGTGATCCACCGTTCCCCTCCGTTCTTTGTTCCCCTTCTCTGTCTTACTCTTTTTATTCCTGCACCCCCCACCCCCAAAAAAAGAACCCCCCCCCCCAATTCTTTGCTTCTTTCCTTTTTTCCAGCTGAACAGCTTAAGACTAGAATAAGGGCAGAAGATTCAAAAAAGTAAATCTATTAATTTCCCCCCCTCTTTTTTTTTGGTATTATTATTTTTCTTTTTTCCCCTTAAGCTGCGGGAGCTCCAGTTTATCACCACCATTATTGATGATATCATTATTATGTATAGGATCCCTCAATGAATAATAACCCATTATCTTTCATTTTTCCTGCTTTTGTCACTGGATGTTGGAAAGGTTAGGTAATTTATTTTAATGTTAAAACTGTCAGCCGGCAACATGGCCATGTCTTGGTCCCCAATACACTCTGCATTTGGGGCCATGATTGGTTTTAAACTAGACCATATCTTTGAACAAGCTATTCCCACAAATCTCAATGCAATTCTCTGCGCTGGCCGTGCGTTTGGATTGATTTCATATCATGTTCCCAGCGCCAGTAGTTAAGCTTGATTTAAAAGAATTTGGAAATTGACAGCCATGCACGCTACAGTACAGACTAACAGGAAAATTATGTTTGGAAAGTATATGTTCACATTTATACCAAATACTATACAGTTAAAAAAGAGAAAGGGTACCACCTCAATGCTGATATACATTTATATATATATACACACACCCATAGACAAAGGAAGAGGAAAAAATCCCCTGCATGCTTCAGTGCATTTAAATTTATACAAACTCCCTCCATGACAGTGATGAATGTTATGCTGTATTCTACAATATGTTTAATGCATAGGTCTGTTAAGTTAAGTTTTCTATCGTACCGCGCTGTGTGCAAGGAAGTCACCTCCACAAAATGTAGCAACCATATCTTTATGGGTGCTTTACACTGCGTTGTGGCGTACTGTATATCATGTGTTTCAGTCATGTCGTTTTGCTGACATGCCATGTGGCGTTCATGGTTACAAAGAGATTAAAACTAAATCTCCATCATTCTGAAAGAGACAAAAATGACTGCTGGGGTGTTTACATTTTTACAAGAGGTCTTCAACAATCAGTGCTTGGCCAGTTATTCATTTAACGATGGATGTTAGTAAGTTTGACAGACATCACCTCCTAATCTTGTTTTAACTATACTATTTTTTTTCTAACCCCTTAACCACTTAAAGCTTCCTGACCTGAGTTACAACTGCTCTTGGGCTTTCTTTCCCCGTCTCTCTTTATCAAAAATAGCCGATCTACAAGCTCACAGGCTATAGCATGCTGGCTATATGCATGCTGGGGTTCAAGTGGCAAACATTCTCCAAAAATATATCTGTTTTACAAGCTGACAAGCTATAAGCTTGTAGGAAGGTTATTTCTGAGAAAAAGATTTGGTGTAGAGGGAAAAAACTAAGGATGGGACCAAGTAGTGGGGCCCCCCCGGTAAATTAAGTAGTGTATATAGGTTTTAAGTGGTAAATGACATTTAGATAACAACTTAAAACACCAAACACAGCTTTAGTCTTTGGGTGCATAGTTAGTATTTTTTTGTATTAATTGATGTATTAATTTATTTTAAAGGTTTGATTTAGATATGTGATACATGTCGTTTGTCATGTTATATGTAACCCAGGTAGCATCTGCTTTTTTATGCATGTGTGTGACAATAAGCCAACTCTGAAGTCTGAAGCTTTAGCGTGTGTGACAAAAGTAAATGAATGTCTTTAGAAGGCATTTACATAGGGTGGCCAAACAATAGAAAACACTGCTCCATTCTCTGAGATGTCTTCACTGCCAGCTTAACACGAAGGGCCCTATCCGCGTATACATGAGCGATAACACCGTTCTTTAATGTAAAGAACAAATTGCAAAACATTCTGACACCTCATCTGCAACACGGCGGCAATGTGGCAAAACTGAAATGTCGCTGTTGTAACACATTGTTGGTGTGTGTTTGCTCAGGTACCATGCACCATCAGCATCGAATGTTTGTGTAGGAGAGAGAGGGAGGGACAGCCAGAGAGAGAGAGAGAGAGAGAGAGAGAGAGAGAGAGAGAGAGAGAGAGAGAGAGAGAGAGAGAGAGAGAGAGAGAGTTATCTGTTCACACAATACATAGTCACTCAGGCAAGGCTTATAGATTCAGGGAAATGGATTCAATGTCAGGATATCACACTTACCAAACCTTTAGAGTGCAGTGGCACCTTGTATCCAGACACGGCTCGGTGTCGACACACATACTCCGTGGCCCATATAAAATCACCTCCAACAGACACCGTTTTACAGACGACCTGTGACAACAAAAGAACATAAGAAAGGTCAATTAATTAGATATTGAGTAATAAAAAATGAGCTGGAAGTGGGAGTCGTGCAACGTGCCTGGAAGTCCACAGTTTATAACCGGCTTTTATGACGGCCATACTGATCCAATAATACCCCACATTGGTAGTGTAAATACCATTAAGCCTAAATGTGCAATTAAGTAAAACCTTTAAAAGGATTCCAGTTAGGCGGTGGTGGAGATGCGTGAGGTTGATCACATTGCAAAGTTGTTGTTTTTTTGTTTGTTTATTTTTGCAGTTTGAAGGTGACAGTAATAAGTAATACGTTTACAAGACTATATTATACACATGCAATTTATGGCATTTTGAAATGAACGGACTCTCGTTAATACAAGGGCCAGGTGTGCAGTAGCCTCTCGATGAGTAAACAGGATAGCAGAGTGAGAAGTTGGACCGTCCGTACAGTATCTTAGACACTTAAACCCTATTAGTTAACTGGACTCCCCCTGCACTTTAAACTAGGCCCCTTCCCTTTTTCCCTCTACACCAAATATCTTTGCTGAAAATAGACAAGCTACAAGCTTGTATATATGCTATTTTGGCCGAATGTTTGCCAGGACAGTATACAGACAGTCATTTTCCAAGACACTGCTTTTAGAGTCCAGCTCCGTAATTGTGCTTTAAACAGTTACAATTCCAGATACTGTGGTCTGTGGTATAATGCAATTTGAACACCCATGATGTAAGTGCAAAAGGCTAGCCACCCCTAGACGAATGCACTGCCATGCTGTCCCGGTGAATCCACTACCCTGTACCTGCTTGTTTTAACACACAACAAGTGTAGAGTAAATGGAAAGTAATTCTCGGAGGACGATTTTAATGAGTTTGCTGTGTACAATGTTATACAAGCAAACTGCAACAACAAGGTGCTTGTGTGTACATTAACCTCTCTAAATAAAATGTCAAATGTGGATTTTTTTCTTCTCAGGGGCAGATCCACAGACTTCATTTAGGGGTGTAAGAACTGCTCTGAACAGGGGCAAAGCATTTTCTTTTAAAAATCATAGCCTAAATATGAAATGACACAAGTCAACCAAAACCTGTATTCTTCCTTTTGTCTGGTTCAAAATGGCGGCTCAACGCATATACTGTAACAACTCCTAAGACCTTTGCTGTAAGCGCCACTCTTGACAATGATACCCCAACATTGTGTTGAAGCAGCAAACCGTGCCAGCGTTATATTCCTTCTTTAGTTTTATGAGGCATACAAGGTAAGGTGATGTAAGGGCTAGTGAACCCTTCAGACTGGAGTAAAGAGTGATATGTAAACAGAGCCGCTGATAGGCCCGTTGATTTACAGTCGCCCGCAACCTAAAGAGTAGAAGAACCAATCACTGATGATCAAGCTCAGCCAGAAACTCACCCAGCAGTGACAGTCTGCGTTTTCACTTTTTACCCTTGACCTGATTTTTTTAGTGTATAGCAACTTGGAAACTTCTAATGCAATATTACGGCTGTAGCCTAGTTCTGTGCATGGAGAAACACGCCAAATTTTGTTTGGCTGTAATCAAGGGGAAAAGCTCCCACATAAACAGAAACACCAGCCTTGCGTATACAAGAACACACACACAAACACTCTGTACATACACACGCAGGCACGTACACACACACACACACACACACACACACACAGACACAGACACACACACACACACACACACACACACACACACACACACACACACACACACACACACACACACACACACACACACACACACACACACACACACACACACACACACACACACACTCCATGCCCCCCAAACGAGGGGAAACACGTCTGCTGTCAGAGATCAAGCATATCCTCAGCTTCTTGATACGCCATCTGTATCTTCGCGCCCCTCCTTGAGAGATTAAGTAAGGTAGGGTAACCAAGCCGCCAAAGGTTTTTAACATCTGCGCTGGGCTGCTGTAAGTGATACTGAGGAGTTATAATTAAAGGTTCCGACTGAGGGAACAGTGTTTAATGTGGGAGCACCCCTCCGCTATCCATCTGAAGTAATGGGGTGCAATGCCAGCACCCGACCGACACTCCCCGGGCCCCCCCCCCATACCCCCGCCCCCCCACACACCCCTGTCCCATTCCCTCATCTCTACCCCACGTCTGATGGATGGGGAGGACTGAGGGCACAACTCTGGATAGAGTTAGACGGATACTGTACTAAAGCTCTCTCTCTCTCTCTCTCTCTCTCTCTCTCTATTACATTTTAGCCTTTACATAAGCCTGCATGGTCGTCAAGGCTATAGGGTAAAGTTCTACGGGCCAAGGTGGAGTCTGAAGAGGTGAGTCTTCAGATTACAGATACACAGTACAATGCGAGTGAGAGCTTTGCAGATGACCAAATTGTTTGTGAGTCAAACTGTTGGCTCTGAGTGATTGCCATAAGGCCTGAGCATTTTTAACGCTGTAGAAACAAACAGGTCTCAGTGTGACTTCATTGAAAGCCCCTCGAAAGTGACAAAAGGGCGATCTCCGTAAGTCAAAATGACAAATGCGATGGAGGTCCTGTTTCGGCGGCGTGACCTTTCCGATGACAGTCAAAGAGAAATAAACTCATCCACGTTGTATATCAAACACAGAGATCAGCTGCGTTAATATACTGACATGCTCTTGGTTTTTGATGAAGGCTCTCTAGGTCAGGTCTTTGATTAACATAATAAGTCACACGTATACAGCTGATGAAGATAATATTATTGATGAAGCATAATGCTAACGTGTGTGCCACAATGACAGGCCTTTCAAAGAATATAACACAAAAGGACTTGCTTACAAGCAATCAAACGTCACACATGTGGCCATTGGCACAGTGTGTTTGCTCTGCTATCGCGCCGAATGCAGCATTGTAGCTAATTGTGTTCTAATTACTTTTGAGCAATGGCTACAGTCATATCTGTAATGTGTTAGAGAGCAGGCGCTAAGTCTAAAGCCCAATGAATTCTAATTCTACACTGCCACTTTCATCTGTTCCTGCTCTTATTCCATAGCGTTGGTGAACAGGCCACAGTTCTTTCAATTGCTTTCAGATATCGTCCCTCATTTTTCATGTCTGTGCGAGAAAATCAGTTGTGACAGGTAAATTCTGACAGTACAGGAAATCTAGCCTCAGTCATTAGAGTTAATATTATGTTTCTTTGGCAATCCCTCATCATTTTTGGGCCTCATTGACTATTTTTCTTTATAAGATATTAAGTATTCAAACCTCATTTACATCCTTATTTTTCAATTTGCTGCCGCAGTAGTTTAATTTATTCCATATAATTTCTTTTTCTGAGAGGGACATTAATCATTGCCTGTTCCTTTTAGTGCCTCTGGGATTCTTTTTTTTTTTTTTTTTTAAATCAATAAAATAAAGGCTCCTCCTTCGCTGAATATGATAAGACATTTTGCCAAGGGATATCAGTGTCTTAGCTGCTTCCAACACTTCCTTGTTTTATTCATTTATGCCGTGCATTTGTTTATATATTTGTGGGGCCTAATGCACGTGGGTGTCATACATGCAGTACATAGGAGGAGAGGTCGGTTCGTGCGATGGAAGCGCAGCCACTCGTTTTATCATTCAGAGCGCGAGGCCTTCTCCCTGATCATCTTCATAAGACGGCATGTGAAAAAAAAAAAGAATTCTCCCTTTCATTTTTAATAGCTGATGTGGGATAGTCAAGTGTGAAGAAGGGGGAGGTTGTTATAGAAATTTAACTATCCTTTACAAATTGATTCACACTTCACCAGCACACAAGGTCCAGTAGGTAAATTACCAGGAGGACACAATCTTAATTCTCTCCCTCCGAAGCATTACTGCTCCGTCCAGGAGATGATCACAGCATTAGTGGATGTGGGGAATAGTGGGATGATTCTGGCCATGGCTGTGTGTGTGTGTGTGTGTGTGTGTGTGTGTGTGTGTGTGTGTGTGTGTGTGTGTGTGTGTGTGTGTGTGTGTGTGTGTGTGTGTGTGTGTGTGTGTGTGTGTGTGTGTGTGCGTGTGTGTGTGTGTGTGTGTGTGTGTGTGGGGTTGGGAGAATGTACACACGCACGCACGCACACATGCACGCGCGCACACACACACATACATACTGAATATTGTGAATATCGTTGCTGTCGGGCAGTAACCTTCTATCTCCATATTCTAACTGTTTGTGTTTTTTGGGGAAAATGAATGCTGAATTGAGCTTGTAGATCTGCTACTTTTGCTATGTTTGAATTTGAATCCTAAAAGGTAACAGTGTTGGACATGTATGAGGTTTCCACCCGACAGAGAAGGTACTCTATATTCACACCCACAACCACATTATTTGCATTAAACTCAACATGTGGTTTCAGTATAAAACTCTAGTCATCGAAAACATAGTTAAAAAGATACTGTCCCCTATATTGTTAACAGTTATCTGTCATTCCCTCTTTGGAAACATTGGACATTTTGATCTACTAACTAAGATATTTCATGTTGTACAGTACACTCAAAGACAATTGGGTGAGTGAGTGAGTGAGTGAGTGAGTGAGTGAGTGAGTGAGTGAGTGAGTGAGTGAGTGAGTGAGTGAGTGAGTGAGTGAGTGGGCATGAGTGAGGGAGTGGGAGGGGATGAGTGAGGGAGTGATTGCAAAGGGCTAGTTAAGTTCTTAAAATATGCCGAAATGAATCACAGCCCCAGGAATGGTGCAGCCTTACATTAAATGGCTGTGCCCTTGAAGGCAAGCCCGCTCATTAATATGGTGTGTTAATCTACATTAAATGATTATCAAAATGGTCGACCAGAAGAGTTCAAGTCAGCGTTTTACAAACTTCCTCCCTTAATGATATCATTCTTCTGCTGTCATTAAAGATATTAAAAATTCATTAAGAGGAAAAGTACAGCCAAGTGGTAACAAATCAGTGAACATTTCCCCTTCAAGATCCAAAGAATGTGGACAACGTTGATGTATCTTTTTGATGTGTTTTGCACAGTAATATTATATTGCTGAGCTCTACAGCCACAGAGAGAGAGAGAGAGGTGTAATAAACATGTTCTAACAAATTCATAAACACTAATTTACCTGCTGCATTTAGGGCAGTGCTTTTCAAAGTTTGTGCGCACAAAGTACTGATATAGTAAACAAAAATAATAATTCATAACTTTTTGTATAGTTGCATACGTGTATATTGAAAATAATTTGTTGTTGTTGTCACAAAATCCTAAGGCAAACATGGACTTGTCTCTCGTCACAGTAGTCTGCCTCGGCACACCTCATTGTGCCATTTGGGAACCACTGATTTGGGGTAATCATACTTGAGCTGCAGTCTATGAGCAAATGCTTCACTGCTATTTGGCAAAACCATAACTCATGTCATGTTTCCAGCAAAGTTAATTTATTTGCCTGCATAGAATTTAAGAAATGCGTTATGGTAAAAATGTCACTCATCCGAACTTCCGAATATACACTCATCTTAATTGTATCAACCATGATAACCGTGATGAAGATATACAGCACTGTAAAATATTGTTGAAATATACACAGTTATCAAAATGTTGTTTATATGCAACTACAAACCTTTCAACAGTGAACTGTGCAATCCACTTCATCATATTTTTAATAGTGTGCATAGTAAAGTAACTTATTGTCTTCATTGTAGAATATGAATTTAGCCCACCCAGCACTGTATACTGTTTTGCAGACATTCTTGAGAAAATAAAACAATTTCTTTCTTTGTTCCATAGGGAATTATGGATGCTTTACAACATGCTCATTTCTTTTTGAAATGTCATAACGTGATAACAAATACATCTACACATTTTTTTTTCTTATCCCGGCTGGATAATAAAAACTTTGTCACTGCAGGGGTCAGACGCTAGCAATGAAACGACTTGTTCACAATCTCGGTTTTGCAGTGTTTTATAACCTAATACCTGCCCATAATGTGTTTGTACTTTACATCTCACAGTACTTAACATTTGCACTCCATTTTGTCGGTCAGGGCCCAGTGAGTATGTACAACAATTTCATTTATGCTATAGGGTTTTCTCAGCATTTTAATGGTTTCAACTGAATACACATCTCAGCGGATATATGTACACAGTACAGTGCATTTTATTGATGTAAGCTTGCGTTCAAAGGCACCTCGGCCCATTGCTCTATCAAGTTTGTAATCAACACACTGAAGCCTTGGAGCTTCTAGTGACCTGCCCCAATGCATCCGTGTAAAACAAGTCAAGTCTTTGGATTCTCACAGTCTCTCTGAGTGTCGACTCCAAGGACCCCTTCGCTGAGAGAGAGAGATGAAATAGGGACCCCCACTACATATTGAATTTAAACGTTAAATGTGTGTTTTCAGACATTTAACGAAAGTGGGGCATCTAGTGGCTGAATGTTTGTCTATTTCCCCTTTAATATTACGATTATCCTTAAAATATGATCACTTGTAACAGGATGGTTATGGGTTACTTTTTCGTAGTTATTTCACTGTTATGCAATAGACTGTTATAGGTATACAGCACCTAACTAAAACAACCACAGAGCCATTATGCAACTATGAAGATGTACATCATGTACGCAGTGGTGGAAGGTAACTAAGTACATGTATGAAAATATTGTACTTTCACTTCACTTCAAGTATATGAAAACTTTAGTTACTAGTCACTTTGTAGATTTTCATTATTATTACAAAACACAATAACCACTTCAGCCCTATATATATTTCGGCCATTTGAAAATAGCAGCTCTACACGCATTGTGAGCTTGTAGATCAGCTATTTTCAAAAGATTACATTATGAACTTGTGAAATGGGTGATTCTGCACAATGAGTACTTTAACTTTTGGTACTTTAAGTACATTTTAATGCCGATACTTTTACTCAAGTACATTTTGAATACGGGACTTCTACTTGCAACAGAGTATTTCTACATTGCAGTATTGATACTTTTACTTAAATAAAACATGTGAGTAGCCTACTTCTTCCATCACTGATGTACGTCTATGGAGACAACGTAGGCAGGTCATTCAGACAAATGTAAAAAGAGTCCTTTCAGTTGAGAAATGAAGTTGAAAAAGCCTTTATTGTAGCAATTTTTAGGCTAGACCCCTGAGTGTTTTTTACCAAGCCATGCCACAATAAAGGCTTTTAAAACTTACTGAATTACCTGCCTACACTGTCTCAACAGAGGAAACGAACTTAAAGCAGCACTATATAGTTTGGGGTATCAGTGGACACAAATAACATGGCGGCCAACGTCTTTGACTTCATTACCCAAGAGTCTTTGCAAGCATGTCCCGCAAGGACGCACTGTGATTGGCCAGTCTTCGCTTTGACTGGCAGTTCTGTCTTGGTGCTTGCAGGCAAATGCCAGGTTGAAACTCATTATTGTCTCCCCTATACATAGTAATACAGTCAAGCTCTATAGCAGGGACCCCCCTGAGTCTATACATTTATGGAAGGATGATTGTTATTGCTTAAACATGTGACTTGCAAGAGAGTGGGACATAATATGCTATATGGTTGTTAAAAAGTTACATAGTGCTGCTTTAAAATTGTATTGGCCATAAAAAGAAATGGTGATTTTATAAAAAAAAGAAAAAAAAGAAAATAAAAGAAACGTGCAAGTCATCAACATTAGGCCATCTAAAATGAATGAGGGAACAGTAATGACTGACTCTGTGCCCTGCGCTGATGGCGGAGGCCTGCCTTGCTCTGCAGGACACATGGACAGTGCAGAGGGTGGCGGCTGGGCACAGGAGTAATAAGGCTGATGAGATCTTAGCAGGGTGATTTGATTCCAATGTGAATTAGAGCTAAGGAGAGCACCCTGCCAGGCGCGTACTTAAGGACAATCTCTGTCACTTACAGACATTCATCGTTAATATGATGACATTCCCCGGGATCCTGGGCTAATAACAATTTCAGATTGGTGGGGGTGTTTTATTATCGTAAAAAAGAAAAGAAAAAAGAAAAGTATAATAATAATAAAATACACACCACATTCTCTGCCCTTTGCTTAATGTTTATCTCTTGGGGAATTGCGTCGTAGTGGCACGACACACACGGCGATGTGTCCTATTTAATTCTGTTTTCGGGGGCTGTTTACACTGGAAGTAGAACCAGGAAATCAAGGGGAGGGGGGGGGGGGGGTAGGGGGGATGGGGGGTTTGGGGGATCTTCAGCGGATATGCTCGGCTACGTCTACCCGACAGCAGCAACCATTTCGAGGCCATTACGTCCTGATTGGAATTCTAATAAACAAATCATTGATCATAATGCGAGCCTACACACCAAACGTCATGGGGGCTGGGAGCTCCGTCTTGTCTGGAGCCCCGGCACAACTAGATATAGATATATAATGATGGCATCTGATTTGCCTTTGCCAATGCTGCTGGCAGTGTGTGTTCTGTTATGTAGTCATTCTCTCGCAAAACTACAAAGTTCTAATTAAGGCTTCTGCATCTGGGATATCCAGAGCACCCCCCCCCCCTCCCTAACTTTTCATTCTTTTCACAAATGCAGTAAATATATTATTGAATCGCATTATCTGCTTTAGGTGGGCCCCATTACTCACAGAGAAGAATCTGTAATGATGGTCTATATCATCAACATGGTGGGTCCCATTGCACCATTGATTATATTCCTCCACGTACGGCTTTTATGTTTATGAGAAATCACCCTAAGAGCAGTCTGCATTGTATTTTCCTCATCTGCTTCATGTAATTATGTGTTTTGTTCCAATCGCAGAGTAAAATTTGCTATTGATCAAGTTTGAGCTGCATAAGCTGACCTGCATGCATGGCTATCTGTTTACCCATAATAGCAAGCATGTGATGGTCTCTATACAGTCAGGACCACCGATATCTCAGTGAGTTGAAAATCCATCAGTGGAGACAGGTTCATTAAACGTCAACATCAAGCTTAGTTTTTCTGGTAGGTCACACTCCTCTGTACGCAATGTCAACCCACTTGTGTGGGTGAGTTGAAACATCTGATCTCAATGGTGGATGCTCTATCCTTTTAACCACTTGAAACCTACAGTAGCATCCCTATTCTGGTGGAACATTCGTGAGCTTGTAAATCGTCTATTTTCCATGAAGAGATTTGATATAGAGGGGGTGGGGGGGTGGACCAAGTACAGAGTCGGCCTGGGTCAACCAAGTATGTATTAGTTTACTACTTATAGAGGTTTTAAGTATTGATCGAGGTACGATATTATATCGGTATCAGTTTAAAAATAAATAAATAAATGTGAGCTTACCATAATCATGGTAGGCCCTAATCCTTAATCATATTCCATCATATTCAAGGGCTTTTGCAGAGAAATGAGACAGACTCCAGTCACTTTCAAATTAGAGCACTGCAGAGGGCAAGTGTGCTGTCTGTGTCCAGCTGACGCTCGTTGTCGCTCGTTAATGTTATAGGCATCACAGCAACTATGCTTCTGCACTGTGAAATAGGCCAACATCTAATCTAAGATTAGTGGGACTCATTCAAATGACCACCAGTGAGTCCTGGGACTCACTTTATTGAAAACCCAACAACATCACTGTATTATATTAGATTTATTAGATATTATATTGATATTATAGCTATTTTATTTTAATAGATATGTGACGTTGTTACCTGACAATTAGTTGACTTTTGGTGAAAAGGCCAGCATATATAGGTTGATATCGGTATCGGAAATTAGGAAAATATCGGGATAATTTGGACAATATCGGGATATCGGTAAGAAAGTCAATATCGAACTTCCCTAGTTTTAAGTGATTAAAATAAAATATGTTTTTAAAAAAAAACATGTGCTCCCCGCCTATCAAAATGTTGTTGAATTCTAGTCATAAATAACAACGACAACAA
>NC_139951.1:37710744-37728244 GCF_963454915.1 Gymnoscopelus microlampas | reverse complement strand
TTTTGAGATGGGGTCCGCGGCCAAATACATATCATTTTGGGGGTCCTTGACATGGAGCATCACTGATAGCAACATACTGTTAGGGTTTAGAAAACATTTTAGACATGTATTTGGCCACGGACCCCCATCTCAAAATGTTTTGTTCCAGGGACCCGAGTTACAAATGTTCGCTTTAAAAAAATATATATTCAGAAGATTTGCACACATTTTCAAGATCTTTCAAAAATAGCAGATCTACAAGCTTGTAGATCTGCTATTTTTGAATAACCAAAGTATAAAATATGGATAAAGTGGTTACACAGATGCATTCCTGGTTTGAATGGGTTAAACACCTTGTTTATGAATTGAAGGCACATTTTCATCCAAATGCCACGTCATACATGTTGGCAGAGAAGGCTTGTCTTTGTGTGTGGTGTCTGAACGGCGGCACCAGGAGCTTTACTCCTGGAGTTCATCTCCACCACTGCATGAAATGTGGAGACTTAACACTCACCCAGAACATTTACTGGCTGAATGGTCTCAGTTTGCCAAACTGCATAAAGGTATTTTAAATTAAAGAGAAGGCCAAGTCTCACCGCTGCTATCCTCATGGGGACACTGCCACAAAGAGAGGAAAGGAATGTTGGAGAGTCGCTACCGTTTCACTTTAGTGCTAGATAATCCATGCTTCGTACAGCGTAAACACTGCACGATCATCTAGCTTGAAAATGTCAAGCTAAATAGGGCTCTTTTGTGATATTTTAAACCAATAATAGTTTAAACGAATAACTTCCTAAACAGTTCAATAGGAATATTGCTATATATTTTTGCTACAATGTATTCCTTTTCCTTATTTCTATAAATCCTATATATAAAGATGTATTCCACGCAAATAACAGAAATATATTTTATTACTGACTTGTGTGAGAAGAATTGTCTCCCAGTAATTGGTGATATGGTTATGGTGGGAAATTCAATGTTTGCAAACTCATATCAAAAGAATACAGTATGTGGTAAGTCAACCTGGCATCCCTATTTTGGGCATGTCAGAAATGTACAAAATAGCAGATCTACAAGCTCACAACACATCACGTTGCAATGGGTTGTGAGCTTGCAGATTAGCTATTTTTGCTGTGTGTACAATTGTACAATTAAGTATAAAATAGGGTTTAAGGGGTTAACCCATTAAAACCCGGGAAAGCATCAGATTTCTGAGTTGGCTATTCAAAAATAGCAGATGTACAAGCTCACAGTGTGTCACTTCGTGTCACGCTGCAAGCTTGTACATCTGCTATTTTAGAAAATCTTTGAAATTTCTTGAAAGTGTGAGATCTACTGATTTAGACGGCATTTGTAGAATCGGCCTCAGGTCTTAATGGGTTGATAATCAAAATATCACACAAAAGAATATGACCCTTATATCATGAGCCTTGGTCCACTTAACAAAATCCTCATTTCCAAAACCCGAACCCAACCACTGCTATTATTGCACTGTTCAACATTGATTTTCTAAGTCTATACTACCAATGATCATGGGATCAGGCGTTGAATGTTAAATAGATAAAGAGCCCAGTGGCAGAGGCATTGGCCCCCTGTTACCACTTAGCCCTGTTTGGCTAGCCTCACTCACACTCATAATTAAGACCCCCTGCTGTGAATATAAATGGCCCCTCAATCAATAGTGATAGAGCAAAATAAAGAGAGAGAGAGGGAGAGAGAAGACATGAGGACCGTGGGCATATCTCAGGGGCAAACATGATAGCGTTATGAAAAGAGCAGCTTGAAAGCGGCTTTTACTTTGACAGGGGAGCTAACGTCGTAATTGTCCCTCGGGGGAGAGCACAGTCTCTTGTTATTAGAAAACAATTTGTCCCTTTAGGCCACTTGTTCTGCAGCCTGAGGGCACACTGATGCCTCCCCGCTCGCCCCCTTCCCTTCACCATAAAGAAAAGATGCTAATGCAATTGGCAAAGTTTCCCAGTTCTCACCGATGACTTGCTTTTTAACCCGGTAAGACCGGGAACGCATCTGTGTAATTTTTAGATTTGAGCTAAAAGAAAAAAGCATTATTTTACAATTTGGCTATTCAAAAATAGCAGATATACGAGCTTGCAGATCTATTTTTGAAAAATGGTGAAAATGTGTGTAAATCTGTGAATATATTCTTTTAAAGCGAACATTTTTAACTCAACTCAAATCTTTGCTTCTGGGGGGTCTCTGGAGCCAAATATTTTTAGATGGGGGGTCCGCGGCCAAAAACATATCATTTTGGGGGTCCTTGACAATTATGAAAAAGTTTGAGAACCACTGATATAGCAACATACTTTTTTTTTTTAAACTGTTAGGATTTAGAAGACATTTGTAGAATCGGCCTCAGGTCTTAATGGGTTAAAGTCTCAGAAATTACATGGCTGATAAACATCACTGCCACTTACATAATATTTGAGGATATACAGCATGTCAATGTATGTCATCCAAGGATAGTGGCACACGTGTCACTATGCTGTACAGTGGTACACACTTTGACCACTTTTTACCTGGCCTCTCTATGTCGGGCATAGACAAAAACTAATATGATATCAAATACAAATTGTAACATAGCCGATCTGCAAGCTTGTAGATTGGCTATTTTTGAATATGAATAAGGCTTCAGATAATAATGAGTGGCATGATAATATACATTCATATTTAATTGTGTTGTAATAAAAATCCTGGCCGCTGGGAGTGTTCCTCAAGTCTATGGTTGGATGAGAAATGATGGTGGCTCTGGCTCTGCTCCATTGTCTCTGTTGGTCTATCTGTGACTTTCTTTGTTCTGGGTGTACCTTTTATGTAATTTACTCTTGTCTGCTGCTAAACATATATCATTTCAGATATTTACCTCGTTCCCTGGCTAATTTCAAAGGTTTATTTCCCGAAATGAATCCTCTTTGTCAAATCCATTGATCCTTGCAAATCTAGAGCAATATCAGTGTTTGTATAATAAATTGACCTGTGATGTAGATTATGTTAAGGGGGGAGGGGGGGATAAAGAAGAGAAAAAAAGAGAAAAATGCCCATTAACATTTTGCCTTGTGAGTTTGTGTGGTTAATTTAAAACATTTAAGGCTGGAAATGAGCTTCTCCATCAAATGTCCCAGTTCCATTTACATTTCTTGCATACAAGTCAATTTGTGGCTGCCCCACACCATAAATCATTGCCAGCGGAATGCTGTGTCGGTACCTCTCGACATTACCCTGGCGCATGGTACTTAAAAAAGGCAATTTAGAACTCCATTTGCTCAAAAAAAAAAACAGTGTGCTTTCAGCAGACCAACACTTCTCTCAGCAAAATGAAGATTAAACAGCATTGCCTAAAAGAGTTTCATTGTATATGAATGTTTTACAATTGTTCTAGATGTCCTTTTTTTTAACCCTTTTTTCTGTGATGTTTTTTTTTATTTTTTTTTATGGGATGAATAAAGGGGTCTTATGTTGTTACTGTTAAACCCATAGCTTCATTTCATATTGTATAGTGAATTACGGTACTGTTTTTAGAAAATAACGTACAATAAAATCTGACATTTAACTCAAAGACACAATTATGACCTTCATTACCCCATTAAAACATATCTTGCTGTTACAGTCTACAGTCAGTGTGCTTGGGAATATTATTTGTTCAGAACATAGCTGCAGCCCCTCGGCTGTTAGAGAAGGTACTGTAGAACTAAACCTACAGGTCTGTTTACTGTGCTCCCCATTCACCATCAATAATGGACTGATAAAAGAGATGCTATCTGCCCAACCAGAAAGCTGGCGGTCAGTACCATAGGTACGATATCGCACATCACGTATCAGGATATAATTGATGACCCCCGTCACGCGGATCTCAAACGGGGCATTGGGAAATCATTTTCAATCTATGGCTTAGCAGATGAAACAAATGCTTCGGGCTTGCTTTGTCAATTCTCACTCCTTAGGGTCAAACAAAGAGCTGTTTCCAGGGCCAGCTTAAAGGCTGCTGTACGGGGCAGCCAAGCTGAAAATGTCCCTTGTCCTCCACAAAATGTTACAGTGGAGCATTTCATAGACCCAACAGTTTGTTATTTGTCATTGACAAAGTTATAATAAGAGGAGCCTTCATATTCATTGACCAGGTGACTCTTACGGTCCCCAAAGCCTCCGGCCCCTGTCCATGCACACGCTCTGTGGGCCCCGGCCTCATCCGTGCACTCTCTGTGTGGGCCATGTCACAACTGCCTACACAATAATGGCGAACTACACTGTCAAATCTTCAGTGTTAATAGAACTGACAGTCTACAAATGTAAGCTTTTTACACTCTCAGCACTGATGATTTTGAATCAGCGCTGATGATTTTACTGTATAGGCAAAATATTTATCAAGTCACAAAGACGTAAGACAAAGTGGGGAAGCTATTGCTTGTTGCACAAAACACACAGTGCGTCAGATTAGTGGTCCCCAAACGGTTTGCTCACACGAAATATGCTTAATATCTGGATAAAGTCTGCTTTTGGTATTCAGAGACAAATTCTATACTCCAAAAAAAAAAAGTATATATATATATGTTATTATTATTATTACAAACTTTTGGTTTGGCATTAGTAAATAAAAATAAAAGTAGGCCTATACAGAGGGATAACAGGTGCTATAATTTGCACGCATGAATACAGGTGGGCCTTGATATTTTTGACTTGTCCTTGGTGGGCAACACAAATTAAAAATCACTGCATTAGATGCTCAGAAGAATCTAGCTGCATGCACGCCTCCAGCTGTGCACACACTGCACCACCCCACACGTGCACACACGTGCACCCACATACACACATGCACCATAATACACTCACATAGCACCATGTGTCTGGTGATTGAGAAGGTGAAAAGCAACGGCTCTCTGGTGACCCTAGGGCCAATTAGTGCAGTAATGTTCTGTTATTTGTTTCTTAGTGTGTGTGTGTGTGTGTGTGTGTGTGTGTGTGTGTGTGTGTGTGTGTGTGTGTGTGTGTGTGTGTGTGTGTGTGTGTGTGTGTGTGTGTGTGTGTGTGTGTGTGTGTGTGTGTGTGTGTGTGTGTGTGTGTGTGTGTGTGCGTGTGTGTATGTGTCTTTGTGCGAGCACGCGTGCATGCTAGTTGTCTACTCAGCAACTCACTGGCTGATTAGATTAGCATGGCGTCAACACCACCACGGAGGCCAGCAGACAATGAGAACTATGGTGGAAATATTCACACAGCCCAGACAAAGGGTATTATAGACACAATGCTCTGCTGCTGTGCCAATTGCTAATGAATCAACAAATTAAAACATTTACAATTATTTGTTGATGGAGGGTGCTTTAATTATTCGTTGATGGAGTGTGTCTAAACGCACAAATCAAAAATTATGTTTTAAATTAATTCAAATAGGCACAGAGTCCTGATGCTAGACTCAAGTGTTTCATTTTGTTTTCATATTGCATCATCTTCTTTTTTTCCCAGTGAGATGGGGTATTTCAATATTAAATATGAAATGTCATATGAGTGTGTGGAATGCGAGATAAAAAAACGAAGTGAAGATATCAAGGATTACTCCCCAAATCCCTCTGAAACAAGCTTATCTGGATACATTATAATAAACTGCGTTTAGGTGTTCAGAAAAAAAGACTGTTAACACGCAACCTCGCAGCTAGAATTCAATGCCACGCTTATTATTGCATTATGTACTGTGTGTTGTATTTCTAATTATGAGCCAAGAGAATATCTCTCAGGTACTTCTTAACCCATTAAGACCGGGAACACTTCTGTGTCATTTTAAGATTTCTATGGCTATAAAAAAAATAGTAGATATACAAGCTCATAGCACGGCACCAAGTGCCGCGCTATGAGCTTGTAGAACTGCTATTTTTTTTTAAATCATGAAAATCTGCGCAAATCTTTGAATAGATATATTATTAAAAAAAGATTAACTAAAATCTTTGCTTCTGGGGATTCTACAAATGTCTTCTAAATCAGTGTTAATTTTGACAGCTAATTCTGATTTAGTCTTAGTCTTAGTCTTTTGAATAACACACCATTTAGTTTTAGTCCTATCTTAGTCTTCTGAAATTGTTTAGTCTTAGTCGACTAAATATCTAAATCTTTGTCTTTTAGTCTTTTAGTTTCAGTCTTAGTCAACAAAATTAACACTGTTCTAACAGTGTTAAGTTTTTTTGAAAAAAACATTATGTTGCTATTCTCAAACTGTTCTCAAACTTTTTCATGCCAAGGACCCCAAAAAATGATACGTATTTGGCCGCGGACCCCATCTCAAAACATGTTGTTCCAGGGACCCCCAGAAGCAAAGATTTGAGTTAAAACTGTATATATATTCAAAGATTCTCACACATTTTCACGATTATTTTTTTCAAAAAATAGCTGCTATTTTTTTATAGCCAAAGAAATCTAAAGTGACACACAGATGCGTTCCCGGATTGAATGGCTTAAACGCCTCTTCGTGTGATGCAGAGATCCGTCCTCCAGGGCTCTGGGAACGCTCTCCATTTCCTCGGCTGCCTAGGGCATGCTTGTCACTGGCTGTGGTGGTGTCGGGGTGCGTGGGGCGGGGTGTGTGTGTGTGTGTGTGTGTTTGTGTGTGTGTGTTTGTGAGAGGGGTGGGGTGGCGGGGGTTGTGGGTCGACCTGCCACGCGCATGGGAGCCCCACATCTTACACACTTCTGTGTCCACAGGCCTCCCGCCTGCTTCTGTGAAACCAACAGTTTATTCTCTACCAGCAGGGCCCGGGAGCATGCTCCAGGGGGGGGGGGGGGGGTGCATTGTACGGCATTACCAAGACAATGGCGCCATATGGGGAACAGAAGGATCTCCCGCTCGCCTTTTCAATACGCACGGCAACAAACGGTGATCCACATTATGCGCGACAGCGGTCACTTTAAGGTTACAGTTTTTAGCATAACAACTGATGAGAAAGGAAAAGTCATTTTATTCCCATTTAGGGGCTATTATTGGCGCGGTGTAAGGGGGTGAGATTTATTGGGCTTTAACAATAGCCCCTGCTAGTCAACATACTGGCGAGGGCTCAGGGAGAGATAATGGTGCTTGCATCATGTTCATCAAATCCACATCTTGTCAAAGGGAACTACTGCTGTGTTGATTTGTGCACGTTGACTCCTGGGTCACATCATGTCTCTGTCTACGTGCACGTGATGTCGTCTGTGTGCATCACTGTGAACTGATGGCTGTTTTTCCAAATGTGCGTGCACTATTCAACATGAATTTCTAAAATAAAAAGACGCAAATGACATAAATGGATGCATGGATTTAGCCCGTGTTGACAAACGCGAAAGACAGAAAACATCTCGTGTTTGCATTAATGAGGCATCTGTGACGTCACGCGCTAGGCAACGCAAAATGATGCAAAAAAAAAAAAAAGGCTGAACATCTTGGTGTTGATTGGAGCATCGCAGATCTTGTGATGGTAGACTGCAGATCCAATCCTGTCCTGGAGGATGGCATCTTCACACACAGTCAGCAAAGCAGGAACAAATCATATGGTGAAGTGTTGCTTGATCTACGACAAGTGCATCAATGCCAAGAGACTCTTTTTCCTTCTTAGAGCAGATACTTTAAATATCCTCCTCAGTGAACAGATTAATTCTCTCAGGATGGGCAGGAGTGGCAATATCAGATTGCGACAAAAACATTATAATGAATTCAGCTGAGGATATGAATTATAATTTTCAAGCATTAAAAAATTAAGTATTTATCCTTTTGTTTATGGGAAAATAAATACATGGGCATGTCATTATAGGCGGAAATTGTCAGAAAAAAACCAAAAAACAATAAAAAATATTCTAATTATTCTAACTATTTTCATTATTTTCGCGCAACACTGTCATACGACAAAGTATGAAATAGGGCTTACAGGTAAGTGTTGAGAAAAAGAGGCAAAACGGTATGGACTTGAAATTATTATTGGTTCCAATGGTGTCAATATGTATTGGCCTATCTACATGTAATGAATTGACCATCCTCATAATCTAGCTAATAATGGCTTTAGGACACCAAGGGGGCCTCTAAAGAAGATGAGAGCCTATTGATCCACAAGACAAATGCTCTTTACAATGTTAATAGTCTAATTTGCTTTAATGATTTCTCCCAGCGTTTTCCCAGTCAAGGACAGGATAATATACACTTAAAAGGGGGATTCAAAGCTGTAGCATAGCAACTAGACGCTTCCTGTATAAAAATGTAGGGCATCTGAGTCGAAGGCCTGAAATTGATGATCAACCCCGCCATTAGTTTGTCTTTATTTGCTTCCTTCCAAGGCAATTATGGTGGATTAATGCTTTTCTGGAGTACTGTGAGCCATAACATTAGCAGTATCCATTTCCAGAATGGACTGCCCATGCCTAATAAACAGTGTAATAAGATTTTAAGGTCTTCCTTGATGTGGCATTCACGTGCATATTGTTGTTATAGACGTTTAATGGGTCAAATTTATTAATCAACTCTCATTAACATCACCAAGACAATCATAGGACTTTTTATCAGCTTTCATGGACCAAATGTTCAAAATATCTCTGTTAGTGATTGTGTTCACTATTCAAATTAAAAACACTAATATAGTATATATTTTATGAATTTCACAATAGTTTACCATAAACCTAATAGTATTTTTGCATCCTATCTTCCAAGTGACATAGAATCTCCTTGATCAGAGGGGAATTTAAAACCTAAGACAAAGGCATTATGGTCCATCGCGCCACAGACATGAGGCATTGCTTTAGCAGTCACACAGGCATAAATGACATTGGCTTGTGGGGAGATAAAATGCAACTCTTTAACATGCTCCGCGTCGACTGAGTCACATCTGCCGTTGACAAACAGCTAAGGAGTAACCTGAGTCTATGTTCTCTTTACTGGCAATTTTTACATTTTATCATTGAAGTCAATGAGCCAATCTGCAATTTACGCCGTGGAGAGCTGGATGAGTGTATTCGGAACCCGGTCACACACCCAATCTCCTACTAAAGAGCAGCGATAATGTAATAATGCCTCAGCGATGTGCCAGGCAGTAATGGTGCTGAACATCTCCCATTCATCCAACACTACCTGATCATTGCTTTAACGGAATAATACATTACGGGCTGGAAATAGCTGTAAACCTCCAACTTTATCTGGGTGGAATGTGCACTCCTTTTTTACCTCGGGAGATGTTCCCGTTCCCCTCAGTAATAAAAGGCAGAGCTATCAGGAGGGAAATGAAAAACGAGATTGAGACCCTTCCGCCGCCTCTGATGAATAGGCAATGCACAGATACAAAGGCTACAGCCTTATTCTTATTTGTAGCCTACAGGCTGTGTGTCTGTATCGTTATGAAAATGGGTATTATAAACTTACCATTTCTCCCACAGGAAAATAAAACACTGGAGGATGTGCTATCCCCCCCCCCCCCCAATCCCCCCCGCAACCGTAAAATAGGTTTGATTGACCGTTATTTTAGGGTTTCTTAGCCTTGTCAATTGCCCCTTCCTTGATGGATGACACTTAGCCGTCTGTCAATAATGGCCTTCGTAAGTGTGTTTAAATGGACCAGCACAGACTAATGTTATGACTGTTCAACCTATTAAAATTACTTCCTCTCTTATATAATTACAAGAAAGCCAGGAAGGTTCAGGATTGGACAGGTACAAATTGCAAGGTACACGACGGCCACTTGAGCACTGAAGTGACATCAGGTACAAAGGTACAGGTACTGTGGAAAAGAGGGCCGTGCTAAAGTTACAGATGCGTAAAACGTGAAGCGCTGAACAAAGCTTCCGGGATAATTGAGAAAAGACGGAGAGGCCCCGGGAAGGTGACATCGGCCATTAACCTTATATCGGGCCATTTTGTAAATCAATGTCACTCACGTTTAATAACAAGTGTAATCAAAGGAATTATGCAAATTTAATTTGATGCCTCTTGCATTATGCAAATCCTGGCCAAATATAATGGATCCTGACACCTGACCAGCCCAGTATACAGCCTGGGTGGGTTCCCTTGTTAGGCATTGACTACCGTCAGGATGCGCGTTTATGAGGAAGAGACAGACTGAGGTGAAAGGAGAAAATATGTACACACAAAAATCCTGAGCCTTAACTCAACTCTGAGAGTGTAAAAAATAGACCCGTGTGGGATTTCCGCTGTGCAGCGAAGAGCCACAGTACCACATGGTTATTGACCATAATGCATCATTAACGCGTCGTGCAGCGATACATTTTGCATCGAGGGGTGACAATAAAAAGCTCACAGACCACTCGTAATTCCTCGTGCACAGCTATTATGAAACGTTATTCAGAAAAAAAACGCCAGCCACGAGCCGCTGAGCCCGTCGAGCGGTACGGGCAAAACAACAGAACGTGTGACACGGCAGGCAATTTCCTGCCGATTGCATTAGTGACCAACATGACTGCATGACCCGGCAGCTCTGACAACAACCCCACAGACACAATGTTACAAGTGGTTCATAATAACAAGGGGACTCCTGCTTCACATCGGACGCACTCAACTGGTTCACTACAACCAAATGTTACGGAGTAAAACAGCATGTCATGCTGCCATTGGACATGGTGAAATGAGATTAGATGAGATCCATTTCAAAGGGCGCAGGAAAAAAGGGCCAGCTATTTCTGGTTCCCTATACCACTCGAAATACACAAACCCTGAGCCCCTTTCATGCACGAATACGCGAGCATGAAAGTTGACACGCGTGCAGAATTAACACCGCTATCTCTGCTGTCAGAGGATGGAAGGACATCCATATGCCCTGTTTAGAAGGCCGTTACTAGGTGGCCACACTAGCAAGGCCGGAAGTCCTGCATTACGTTTAGACATGCGTTCAATTAATGGAATTTAGTTGAGTTACAGTTTTTTGTTAAAGGAGCATTTCACCTATTTTCAACTTATCTTAAAATAATATAATATAAAATTGGTCCTCCTCACACATTTGCTCATTATACGATGCTGCCATTCTAACTACTCACTCATTGTGTCTCAGAGGAGGGCTGTGGACAGTTCAGAAACCTGCCTACCAGTGAAATCATCGGCAGGCAGGTTTGACAATTTGAAACAAGATTTCAAATTTATTTTTTTCTATCAATACAAAAAAAAAGACAGCTTCTATTTCCGTCTGCTAACTTTCCAGGATGAGAAAGGCTGTAGTTTATATTAACTTGGAATCCTCATCGATGATGTAATTGGTAGGCAGGTTTGTGAACTGTCCACAGCCCACCAAATAGACACAGAGTGAGTAGACAGAAATGGTGCCATTTTATAACAGGCTTTAGTGAGGACCAATTATATGAAGATAAGGTTGAGAATGGGTGCATTTTTCCTGTAATTAGGTTTGGCATTGGTTCAGTGTGATTAAGTTTAGCCATACGATCGGCGATCTCGTAATGTAAATTCAATTGTAGTTGCTAGAGCAATCCTGCGCCTACTGTGCCAAATCATATCACTGTTCCAATAAACAAGGGCTATCTAAAAGACTTTGCATTGGTTCTGCAATACAGTTACTTTTTAAATCTCAGTTATTTCAACCAGTTTTAGCAACTATATACAATTTAGATGTCACCAGACGTATCGGTGTCATTGATCTCTGATTGCCTCAGTATGCGAGACTAAGGTTAGGGTAAAGATCTGGGGACGGCCTTATGGTGGGACTTCCGTACTATAGGGTGACCATCTAGTGAGAATCTTATTTTGAGCGAAGGTAAGTTGACATGCAATACGCAATGCCTGGCACATGTACAGTGTTACTACAGCAACTGTAAGCACACAACACTGTTTTTTTGTTCTTTATCTTATCTGACCTCTCCGAGTCCTACGGGTATGTGGGCTAACAAAGATATTACAGATACAACACAGACTGATCTCATTACCTACCCAGCGGCCTCTTGTGTCTCAGCAGCTTGACAGTCAGACGAATAGTTGTGGGATATCCTTAATGAATGCTGAACGACTAAGGGTTAATTGCACTTGTTAGATTAAGCTAATGACTACACCCCCCCCCCACAAAGGTACAAAGGTAGCTCTCGTTTACCTGTATTTGTGTTGTTTTATGTTTTCATTGCACCATTAGATGCAATGGTAGAGGTACAAATCACAGTCTTAACCACTTAAGTCCTATTTAAAGATTTTGCTAATTAGCCAATCTACAAGCTCATCGCATCGGAAGCTCACATGGATGTATATCTGCTATAAAGGTTTTTCACACACCAGTGTAAATGTGGAATAGTCACCACCAATGAATATTTCACATTGATTCACAGATGCCTCATTCATACGGGTTGATGCCTTCATTTGCGGTGTGGAAGGTCCGAAAAATCGACCTTGTTTCAAATAAAAACTTCTGCCGCTTTATCGCCGCGGCATACAAAACATTGCTATGTTGTCAATAGTCTCTCTCTGCTCTGAGGCTATGCTAGGATCTGTTTGACTCCAACAGCCTGCAGTACTAAAGAGGCCTTTATAGTGTGAGGCACTCCAGGAGTAAAATGAGGTTCGATCTGTCCCAGAGGTAGCCCATCAAAAGGTGGGGAGGTTAGTTAGTCGTCACGGCCATCTAGACCTTGCCCTGTGAAACCCTGCCAGAATCAATGCTAATTATGCTGCCATCTGCGAGGTGGCTGTGCTAGGTTGACACCTGTTCACTTTCCGAGCGACGTACAGAAACTTCAATCAAGCCGGGGAAACAAGACTCCGAAAACCCTGCTGAAAAGGGAAATGAGCGGTGAGTGTATTGACAGCGCCGATGGATCGTGGATATCCAGTGGTTGATTGGAGGCCGGTCATAGGCTACGCCAGGCTGGCTGGTCATCACTTATATAGCATCTGGGCTGATTAGGTTCCGTATCACACCTTTCAATTAAATCATCTGGTTCTTTCAGTTCTAGTGCAAAAAGAGCTGGTTTTCTTGAGAGCGTGTTTCTTGTAACGCCTTATTACCTGTTGTGAGGTGCCGCATACAGTTTGTCGTCATTGTACTGTAGATGTCTAATTGACCATTTAATTCTTTCAGCACGGTTGCTCCTCCCCTAGAATCCCAAGTTAACCTACAGTAGGTGTGTGATAAACATCCCCGTCCGGATAATTTATCACACAAAGACAATCACTCAGAGGACTTCATTAATATTTTCTGTGGGATCTTCTAAACTTCGGAGTCTGATCCATCCAGCGGGCCACATTAGTCGGAGTGTTTGCAAGAGGAAACCAATAAAACGTGTTTGGGTGTTTGCTCACCGAGACCAGGGGCCTGTCAATTCTTTGCCCCTTGAAAGAGAGCTGCCATTAAGGGGACATGAGAAACAAATGAGGCCAATTTCTCCTCCAATGTCCCATCTGATATGTCAATAAAGGCCCAGCAGCCGCAGGATGCGCCGAGATGGATTTTTCCTCGCAGTCAGACAATCAGTGGAATACATCTAACTTTCCTCCGATAGGTGAATCGCTCAGACAGAACCGACGGACTGGCGTTAAGTAGCGAGCGGAGCTCTGCTTTCAGACAAATATATGAATGAGATTTACTTCCAGGGTTTTGTTTTCCATCTTGCGAGATAAGATAAGCCACGCAATGGATTTGAGTTGTGTTTGTTTGGCTCTTGACAAATAAAATTGAAGCCAGCCCGGAGAGTGAAATCTCCCTCCCAGGGATGATGAGAAAATAAGGAGGTGAGCTATCATTTTACCCTATCGTAGATCACAACACGACGGAACTGTTTGTCCAAAATCTAATTCCAGCAGCAGCAGTTAGCACACCTTTCACTCGGCAGGGGGTATGACATCATAAAAACGAGCCCCAGCCTCATAACCATTTAAACCCTATATACTTTGTTTACTGGGGTCCGCCAGGGGCTCTATAGTAGGTCATTTTTTCCCCTCGACAGCCAAAAATAGCCGATCTACAAGCTCACAACACGTCTCATTGTAATGTGTTGTGAGCTTGTAGATCTGCTATTTTCAGCAAATGTTCGCCCCCAGAATAGGGACGCTAGAGTTAATGTGGTTAATTCAGAAGTTGGTTGGTACAATGAAACAAATCAACATTGTGATTAGTGACACCAAACTGCTGCTGACTTCAGATCAGCCTCTCTGATTCGTTGAGAAAATCTGGTTTAGGCCCAGGGTGAATTGGAGCAGCGCAGATACAAGTAATGTGACGCTTAAGTTTGTTTTCCCTGCGCAAATAATCGTGCTGCTTATGTTACAGCCTATAGCTTTGCAATAAAAATCTAAAAAGCAGTGTAAGCTCTATGTTTTATTCAGCCCGGATCCAAGTCTGACAGACAGAAATGAGAATAGATTACAATTGGAAATACCATTATAGGCCCACATGTGTGGTTATGATACTTACATGTAGAATTATAGGCTCATCTGCCGAGCCACAGCATCGATAGGCATTCATTAAGTATGCAGCTCATAAACTCAAATGTTTTTCAATAAATATCAGGGGAACGAGGTTCGAGATACTCCACATTCAAAGACTTACAATGGCAGCATATGTTGAGGTGGATTGAGTCCTCGGGCTCCAATCTGGCTCTCTCTCCCTCGGACTTAGAAGATAAATTACGTGGGCTATTTTTCTCATTATGTTAATCAAAACACTCGCCATATGCATTACTATTATTAGATTGGTAACAGAAGACATCCCGTTTTAAATGCGAAATTGTGAGACTGAGCTTTAATTGATCACGGATACACTTCTGTTTTTCGGATAGAGGGAGATAATTCAACAGCTGGCCTTGTTTATGTCTCTTGTTAACACGTTATATATGTTTTATGGTGTGTCAATTGATGTTGTTGTGTATTACAGCCGGCATCTATTTACAAGAATGCCGCAGTGTGCGGTGGGGAACGTAAACGACACATATGGTAATCAAACTCGATTTTCGGAATAACGGCAACCCCTTTAAATATATCAGAATCAATTGTTTTCGGTTTCCCTCCCAGAGCCAATTATGTGCTATGGCACTGTTTCTCACCGTCTGGTCCGGGGACCATCAGAGGTCCAGATACACAGCGCGTCACTTCATGCCGCGTTATGAGCTTGTAGATCTACTATTTTTGAAAAAGCGTGAAAATATGTGCACATTTTTGAATATATGTATTCTTCTAAAGCGAACATCTTTTATTCAAATCTTTGCTTCTGGAGGTCACTGGAACAAAATATTTTGAGATGGTGGTCCACGGCCAAATATATGGGGGTCCTTGACATGAAAACGTTTGAGCACCACTGATGTAACAACATAGGTTTAGGGCCTCACAAGGATTTCAGAAGACATTTGTAGAATCGGCCTAAGGTCTTCAGGATTTTACAGCGTAGATTAGCATCCCAGAGGTTACAAAATGGTTATCAAACAGGGGTCCATGGCCTGATGCATATCAAACTGGGGGTCCTTGAAATCCAAACGGTTGAGAATCACCGCACTATGGCAGTGGAGTGGACAGAGGATGGGGTTTTTTTATGTGACGTCGTCGGGTAAAACAAACACAAGTGGTGCAATTCTGGGCTCTTAAGGAAGTCTGAGAATGTGCATTGGACCACTTGAGCAGGGCTAATTGTTCTTGAGCCGCATGTCTCTGGCACCGTCTTAAACTCCAAGGTTGCACTTACAGCATCCCGGTCGTCCTTGACTGGAGCCAGACGCGGGTCTAGAGAGGGCCGTTTGTGCCAACAATGTCATTGTTATGGCCTTTGTCATCTCAATTAGCAGACGGGTGCTAAAACACGGGACTCTAAATGGAGGCATCAGTGTTAACCTGGGACACAACACACTGGCCATAAACCCCCAGCACTTATGCCTAGTGCTGACCACGCTGTTTGTCTCTCATTACCGTCCAATGGCAGAGCGGCGCCCAGAGGTTACGCTAATGACCCACTCCTCTCACAAAGTTGTGCAGCAACTGTCCTGCTAGTCATCAGATGCACGTATGGAATGGCCACAGTGTCTGATGTGTAGGTGTAAGTCATTTTCCACCACCACCAACCACCACTACCACCGACAGCAGCATCATAGCCACTCTGCGAGATCTATCACCACTTCCACATTTCACGTTCATTAAGTCATTTCTCCAGCGCGCCCCTGAGATGGGCGCTTCGGTATGCTACCGAAAATAAAGTTTGTCATTGGGGGCACTGCCAATGATGGAGTGTTAATGCCAAATTTATACTTGTCACTTGTTGTCACTGTGGTGTGTTTGTGTGTGGGACCACGGATGGAAATGATAGCTTCTAGCTAAATTCATCATATTTACATGAAATCACGTGTATTGATTGAAATGTTCATTAATATGCCCTGTCCTGGAAATAAATAAATAAAGATAAATACATAAAGAATCATACGGTGGTGTCCTACCCCCCAAATAGCAGATCTACAAGCTCACACTATTTTCGGTACGGGATACCGCCGTATGACTAAGTATAAATCAGGCTTTAGTTGAACTCTGGATACTTCAAGGTCTATTTTTTTTCCCACTCACAGGGTTAAACTAACACTCAGGGACTTGGCTTTGTGTATTTCCGCTGACACAAAGTGCGGTTGATTAAATTAGGCCTATTTTAAGGTCAATGTATTTCTTTAATCGGTTGTCCTACTTGATCATGCCAGGGAGCAGCGCTGCTCAAACTCATGCCTTGGTAATTGTTCCTTTTGTCTGGCTCGCTGTCTGCACTCATATGTTCACGGGTTTAATGCTTCCAACATTTCGGCACAGGCAGTGCACGTAATGCTGTGCATGTTTAACAGTCATTTCCATAAGTAAGTGCAATTTCTGTACAGTTTGTTCCTGTGTAATGAAGTGAAATCTTGTTTGTATTCCCTCTATTTCACAAGGAAAACCCACTCAAGCAGCTACCCGGGAATTAAAGCGGCTAAAAATTAAAAACTGGCTCTGTCTTTAACTGAATGTCACACGATTAGGAAATAAAAAATCAATTGCTTGCAATGCTAAATAGTTTAGTTTTTTTCCGTTACTTCCGATTTCACGTTCAGCGAGAGCTCTTTTTTATCGTTATTGTCTTCGAGTCTATAAGTGACCTTAACAAGAAAAAATGCAAATGACGTGCGGGAGAAAATGGCTAACATTTATTTATCCTCGCTGTTCTCTTGTCTTGTTGGTGTCATTAGAACAGCTCGCTGCGTCCCATTCTCTCCCATTATCTCAGCTATCAGTGCAGCCCAGCAAGATTCCAGCAGGGCTATAAATACTTCCCCTGGACCACATACGGCTCGCACATCATCTCCCAGACACAGCTTAATGATGAAAAAAAAAAAAAGATCTAATGTCTTTTTGTCCCCTTTTCTTCTTCACATTCTCACAACTGCACCAAAAAAAGAAGGGGGAAAAAAAAGGAACGTCCGCCAGCTTGGGAGAAGTTACACATACATTTAGGTAAAAAAAAAGAAGAAAAAAAGGCACATTTGCACCTAAACATCAGGAAGACGTTAGGAGTAGGAATGATGAATGTCTGTCTTGATCTTCCACTGGCATGGTTTCTTGTCGACTGCA
>NC_139951.1:37703244-37705744 GCF_963454915.1 Gymnoscopelus microlampas | reverse complement strand
CATGTGTCGTATCGTCAACCATGTATCGTGATGCGTATTGTATCGCTGTTAAAAGGTATCGTTACACCCCTAGTATTTTGTGTCATGAGCACATCCATGCAGAATGCTAATATTATGCTGCGATAAAGCGACAAAAGTCGATTTTTCACCGGGAATAATGGCATCAAGCTGTATGAATGACGCATCAACTATATGATATCATTTGTATGTGAAATGTTGATTTTCATATTGTCCATTCATTACACCCCCATTAAGGTGTGTAAAGACCTTAAGATATAGAGATACTGCAGAGTAAAACAGGGTGACAGAGAAGTAAGAAGAGGGGGGAAAGGCATAAGACAGGGGGAGAGTGTAAGAAAGAAAAAAGAGAGAGAGAGAGGGGGGGGTGGTAATGATCCCTACATCGAGAGACTTGGCTCACCCACTGGCATACTGGCTCACATGGTCCAGTAACTCCAAACTTGCTGAGGTCTGAAACTCGCATTATGCCTCAAAAAAAAAAAGGCAGGCAACCAGGACCTGAACACACTCGAGCTAATTAATTCTGAAACATAATGAGACATTATCATGTCTGATGCACAGTTCACCTACACTAAGGGTGTACAGTAGCTATGCGATAGAAATGTGGATGTTCTCAGACTGAAAAAAAGACAATCCAACAAATGATCAGATTTTGCAGGACACAATACTCGTTTAGCGTATATCGAATGTCACAACAAACATAGTGGGTTTGAAGCAACTATTTTCAAAAAGCAATATATGTCTTCTCATGCACACAGAGCGGACTTTACAAGAGACTTTAAAGAATCCGGGAAGGGAACGGATACGACATTGTACACTTCCATCCATTGTGTTTTGGAGTTATATACTGTATAAGGCCTTTCGGGGAGTTGATTAAGGTCCCATTTGTATTCAGTGGACGGCGGGCGCCCGCCCGCCCGCCCGGTCCTCACAGCTACAGCATTATGTTCACTATCTAGCTGTGGACAAGTGCATAGTGCAAGGATAGCTCTCAAGATGATTCAATGCCTAGGATGCGGCGAGGTCCCAGAGAACAGAACTCATTTCCAGGCCGAGCTCTCGCCGAGGCAACCCCCCGAGTCCCCAGCAGGGAGACACGAAGCAATCTAAAGGCCTGCGATGCCCTCCCACAGTATCTGGTGGCCTTTTACTCCCACATCCTCCTTCCAGCAGCTTCACTCGCTCTCATCACCTAGTCTATTCTCCCTTCCTCTGTCTGTCTGTCTGTCTGTCTGTCTGTCTGTCTGTCTCTCTCCCGTTAAGGTTATAGCATCTGAAATTGTACATCCCTCTATCTCTCTGTCTATCTGTCTCTCTCTCTCTCTGTCTCTGTTTCTTCTTCTTCCCATGATGCTTTGCATCAAGTCTGAGTACATACGTCATCGCTTTCCGAAAAAATAACAGGTTTCCACTCCAGGCTAACGATGCGACATTGCGCTGCATTATTAGCTATAGGAAATCTGTTAGCATTCTTTTTTTTACCCCCTCCAGTCCCCCCCCTCCAACCTCAACCCCCGCCTCTCATCCAACCACAACTGCCACACCTCTACCACCGCCGCCACCACCACGACACAACCCAAAGCCGCGCGGCCGCCAAACGTCGCCACCACTTGGCCCCGTCGTCGCAGCCTGCCGCAGCACGCCGTCCCCAATTCAGAGACGCCAAACGCCTACATTCATCTGGAGCTCGAAAAAAAAAGAGGGGGAAAAAACATCATTTATTTTGTACTTCCCAGATAATTTACTTTTTTTCCCCTCCTCTTCTTCTTCTTCTTTCCTTTTCTACGGGAATTCTCCATTTCCCTATAAAATGAAAATTCATCTAGAATTACATCTTATGTCATCATTATGTTTATTAAGCGTGGATGATGTATATGAACAGCGCTGGCTTGCCGCTGAGTGCTTAATGATGCATAAGATTAAGCCGAGCCTCTCAGCTGCGCTGTGACTCCCCTCTGGTACCCATACTGCCGAGGCATGCTGGGAGTACAAGCTCCAAACGGCCATCAGGTGAATGGAACTAACATCTCTCTTTTTGTCTGTCTCTATGTGTGTGTGTGTGTGTGTGTGTGTGTGTGTGTGTGTGTGTGTGTGTGTGTGTGTGTGTGTGTGTGTGTGTGTGTGTGTGTGTGTGTGTGTGTGTGTGTGTGTGTGTGTGTGTGTGTGTGTGTGTGTGTGTGTGTGTGCGTGCGCGCGCGTCCCTGTGTGTGTGCATGTGTGTGTGTGTGTGTGTGAGGGAAAGCGACTGTGTGTGCATGTGTGCGTGTTTGTGCACATACGTGTGCCTGTGCCTGTGTGTGTATGTCTTTGTGTGTCTGTTTGTGGGTCGTGTGCGACCAGGCGCGTGCCATAGAGGGATGGTATATTATCATGATGCTTTATACTGTCTGTCCACCTATATTAGAAATAACTCGCCTTCGCCTTGCTCACTGTGCCGCTATCATGCTGCTTTTTCTTCGTCTTCTTCCTTGTCTCCTCC
>NC_139951.1:37658244-37700744 GCF_963454915.1 Gymnoscopelus microlampas | reverse complement strand
GGTAGTGGGCGAGTCTATATGTAGCGGTCGGGTCGGCCGTGCCCCCCCCCCCCTCTCGTCATCAGTCCACCTCGCCAGCAGCGAGTGCAGGGGGCGATAAATAACAACAGCCCTCCATCATCCGGACACGCCAACGCAACGATATTCCCGTTGGCCGGAGTGGAGCTTGGCCGAGAGAGGTCTGGGAGTGTTTATTTAACATTGGGGCGTTGGAGAGTGACTCTCACCTCGGGACAAATGGATCCCCTCTCTCTCTCTACCCCCACTGGCAGGCCCAGAGTAAACAACAATGCTGAGCACTGGAGATCTCATTGCTCTGAAATACGAGTTCATCAGTGTGGCAGTCTGCTACAATACGACGTTACGCCATGAAGATCACAGCCACTGGTAAAATATCAGGTTGAGACAACAACAAAGCCCAGAGTTTAAAGGACGACATCACCAATTTTCAACCTATCTTCATACAGTATAATTGGTCCTCACTAATGCTCATGATAATTTGGTACCATTTCTGTCTACTCACTCTGTGTCTCAGAGGAGGGCTGTGGACAGTTCAGAAACCTGCCTACCAGTGACATCATGATCGATGGTGAATCCAAGATAATAGAAACTGCAGGCTTTCTCTTCCTGGAAAGTTAGCATACTATAATTGGAAGCCAATGTTCTCGCGTTAATACAAATCTAAATACACATTTTTAAATCTTGTTTGGAAAAAAGAAACCTGCCTAACGATGATGTCACTGGTAGGCGGGTTTCTGAAGTGTCCACAGCCCTCCTCTGAGACACAGACTGAGTAGAAATAAATTGTACCATTTTATCATGAGCATTAGTTAGGACCAATTATATAAACATAGGTTGAAAATGGGTGAAGTCGTCCTTTAACCACTTGAAACCTAGCATCCCTATTATGGGAATGTCATAATAGGCAAACATTTGGCAAAAATATGCAAACACTTGCCAAAAATAAAGAGATTTGGTGAAAAGGGAAAAAAGAGGGGAGCAAGTACAGTATAGAGCCCTGGGGAACCCCGGTCAATGAAGTATAAAGGCTTTAACTGGTTAACTTGGTATAATGTAAGTGTAAAAAAATTACCCGTAAGCTGTTATTCTTTAAATGACATTATCTACAACATAAACACTAAAAGCAACTGCTTTGCCTGAAACTGCGTGAGTCTGTGCTAGATAGCAATCAATAGGAAGTAATACTTTGTTCTGGAATCAAATTCCTAGCCATGTCGGTGCGGCAGAGAGAGAGAGCAGTTGTTTTCTTACAATTGTAATCATTTAGAAGGTTAAAGGGGTTATTATTATCTCTGCACAGCCCATCTGAGCAGTGATGAGGGGAGCACAAATAATCTGTGTCCCCCACAGGGGGGAGGGGGGCGGTACGGCTGTGGCCACTGGAGGTTGGGGACAATCCAACAGTGACCTGACCTTGACATGTCTGAGCGAAACGGTGGCGGAGGCTAATACCTCATCATATTGAGTTTGACTTTGAGCTCACTGCGGTGGGCCCCATAAAACAAAGGATAACAGGCCAGACAAACAGTCGTAAACTACAGTCCATTCAAATACCACCAAATAGAGTTCAGTGTACGCGCGCCTGTGTATTGCTGCTTGATTATGTTAAGGAATACAGAGAATGACAATGACGGATTGAAGAGCAATCTCTGTAAATACAGTATGCAGATTGAATTTAAGAAAACAAATACAATAAAAAACAATATTGACAATGAACGCGAGCTATGGGTGAGTTCTGTGTATTTCAGCGTTCTGATTTATTTCATGTTTGAGTTCCCGAGCTAATTTCAACCTGAAAACCATGCAGGCATCTCTGCAGAGGACGATTATTTTAATCAGCCTCACATTTCTGACAACAAAACCGCAACGCCAATGGAAGCAAATCATGCATGTATGCATTCCTAGAATGTGTATGTTATAGAAAGAACCATCTATAGCATTCTCGATTCAGGATATAACTCATCATATCAAGCCAAGACATCACCTTAAAGCATTATTCAGTCAAGGGGACAAGTGGAGAGGCAAGCCAGACACATCATGTAAGCCCAAGACCTTTATATATTACCTTATGCTCCAAAGTAAGGACAAAGGGAATGAAGATGACTGCCCTGTCACTGCCAAAACAGATGAACTAGGCAGACCTGACTTGAGTGTTCACTCACTGCAATCTAGCCCCTTGTGTAGCATGTGGCAACTTTCAACTCATATCAATCGTTCAGCACTGTTCATTGAGTCAACGACCTGCACAGCAGGATGCACCTATATGTATGAAACATCTGTGAATATACAATCAAATATGTGAGACACATTTTAGTTCCAATGAGAGTGTGCCTTTAGTAGGTAGTAAACAGCAGGAATACAAAAAAGAAAATCACTTCATTTTCATATAGAAATCCATCCTGTTCCCCAAGGCTAATAGCTAATATATACTGTGTGTGTGTATATATACTGTGTGTGTGTACAGTGTAGGTATATATAATATAAATATATATATATATATACTATATATTAGAGAGAGAGAGAGAGAGTTTGAGAGAGAGAGAGAGAGAAAGAGAGAGAGAGAGAGAGAGAGAGAGAGAGAGAGAGAGAGAGAGAGAGAGAGAGAGAGAGAGAGAGAGAATGTTTTGATTCCACACATAGAGAAACTTCTGTGAAATTTGAGCTTAGATGACTGTTTAAAAAATGAATCACTTCCAAAATAGTCGGCTAGGTAACATAAAGACGATTAGTAGATTGGAGGTGAACCATGTTTGTGTTGTATTTTTTTGGAAAATAATCTAATTGAAATGTCATTAAGTCAACGTTGCAGAATGCCTCCCAGTTAGAATTCACACCACGTCTAGTTTTCAAGAGGCTGCAGGAATGGAATTTTCCATTTCAGTGAGAATGTAGTATATTTACGTTTTAAAGCTACAATCCTGGACTTGTTTTAATTAATCTTTATTTTAACCATTCTTTAGGATAGAGAACGTTGATACAGCTAACACATCTGCAGTGGTTGGAGGTGGTCTGCCTACTTAAAGGAGTAGTTCACCCAAAACATTACTTATTTTCTATCAGTAACACACCCCATGAAGCCTTGAATTCATGGAGATGGTTTTAGTTTTTGTCGCATTCCTAAGCCAATAATTGAATGACCGGCAGAGTCTCCATTGAGTCTCCTACCTCCATCGGTCATAAAATTATTGGCTTAGGAATGCGACAAAAACAAAAAAATCTCCATGAATTCAAGGCTTCGTGGGGTGTGTAATTGACAGAAAATACGATTTTTTTTGGGGGGTGAAATACTCCTTTAACATTGAGAAGTTTAGACCCTGCGGTGTCAGGTATAGGACACCTACTGGTTGGCAATGTCAATAAAGTTATTTGAAGCATACCGTATTAGACACTGTAGATGTGCTGCTTTATCTTTATTGCAGTAAAACTGAACATAAAATGTACACATAGTAGCTTTAAAAACTATCAGAGTGTGCTATTAAAACTTTTAGTGTACCATTTATCTACTTAAACTTATCATTTCTGTCCCTTTCACTGATACACTTACTTTGTTCTTTTGACACATAAGTACAAAGTGGGGACACATAAGTACACATAAGTACACATAAGTACACATAAGGACACATAAGTACAAGTACAAAGGGGGCTGTCAAAGAGGTTTTGTGTGTAACATGAAAAGGTTGAAGTTGAACCTACAGTATACAATCTTAATACTGCAGCGTCACAGTAGCCACTCGCTCACCTGTGCTCTAATTCGATTACGCTCTATCACTTTGTGTCTCTCCTCAAAAAGCCTGACTTAATGCAAAGGGATATTAACAGGCCGCCCTGAATAATTTCCCCGCTGTGATCTTTGTAGGACGTGCTCTGGTGTGAAGTGAATAAACCACATCATCAAACATATTTGCTGGTTGGTTAGACAAATAGAGGCTTGTTTTGTCCACAATTTTCCCTGTCAAGACTGTCATTGTTTGTGTCAATTCAGTTTCAGGTCACAGAACATGGTAGAAAAAAAGGGGGAAAAACACATTCTTGACAGGTTGGCCTATCCCAACTTGAGCCAACGGCCCCCAAAAAACAGCTAATATTCTTCAAATGGCTATTAGATGAGGGTATCAGTTAGGCTCTCCATTTCTCTCAACAGTAATCTTAATCTTCATGTCGATAATTAAGATATGTGTGGTATCAACTAGTCAGGGTAATTAATAGGAATGTCAGTGACATTGTATTAATAGCATCATGCATAGCATCAATTTAGTGTAAATTGCCGTTTTGACAAGCCATTTTAATTAGAACTATCACACAGGCATTAAAGGACCGTGGTCGTCATTTTGGGTGACTATCAAATAATGCTACCATCTGGTATTTGTTGCATGTCTTCTCCTCGCTAATTATAAGTGATACGCAAAAGGTTAGCGGAGCTTTGGATGATCTGGTGATCGTCGCCACACACTGCCTTATAGCAGCGATCCATGGGCCAGTTAAATCCTTAGTTAATTTATCCATTTACTCTTCAGAGTTAAATGAACACTGAGGATTTACTGTGTACACTTCTTTCTTCTTTTGAGCATCATAATCATATGCCCAGCTCTGTGTGTGTTCAGTGTACTGGGTCTTGAACAGGGGGTCCGGGACCCCCTAGGGAGTCCTCAGAGTTACTACAGGGGGCACCAAAGAGGTTTGGTGTAGAGGGAAAAAAGACAGTACAGAGTGAAGGGTCAAGTTTACTAAGTATTGAGGGTTTAAGTGGTTAAATGTCTGAAAATACACATAAACAAAAAAACGAAAATTTACACAACACCGATGATAGTGCTGTCAAACAAGTCTATGAAGCTATCTAAGAAATCTATGAAAAGTGCAATCTGCGAAATAATTTCATACAATATGTAGTGGGGGGTCCCTGCTTCATTTCTCTCTCAGCTAGGGGGTCCTTGGGCTGAAGAACGTTGAAGACCCCTGGTATACACCGTTATGCCCAGTGCAAGGTATAGGCTACGAAACCAGAACCAGAACCCTGAGTGACCGGATCGGAGCCACTGTACCAACCCACGTGTGGGGGCTACCAAAAAAGGTGCATTTGAATTCATCAGTCTTCATATTATCTTTTAACGCACCCAACCTACACGGTCATGTGATGCATGGTCTCCAACCGGCGTGCATTTCAATCTTCAGTGAGCTGTGATCTAGCGATGGAATCAATCTTCCTGACCATTCTCAGTGAGCTATATGGGCTCAATTCCTGTGGGCTGCTCCAGGGCTTGAATTGAAATAGCACTCCTGTACCGTAGTCTCTCTCTCTCTCTCTCTCTCTCTCTCTCTCTCTCTCTCTCTCTCTCTCTCTCTCTCTCTCTCTCTCTCTCTCTCTCTCTCTCTCTCTCTCTCTCTCTCTCTCTCTCTCTCCTATCTCTCTTTCTCACAGAGCAGACAAAGTCTTTACAGGAAATTCTGCTCCTCTCTCGTCGTCTGCACATGCATCAACTCTGCTCCTGTGAGCACGGCGGTTCGCTGCATGTCAATGGATTCCACTGTTGTACAGAGAGAGGACACACACACACACACACCTCACACACGCCACTGGGGACGAGACTGCCGGGTCCTCAAACACAAAACACACGTGCTCGTGCAAGGTTGTCTTAACCCAATCGAAGGGTTAAAGAAAACAAATCTAATTGTGTGTTTGAATGTGGCACTGAACCTGTCCTACAGAGTGAGTGAGTGAGTGAGTGAGTGAGTGAGTGAGTGAGTGTCAGTCAGTCAGTCAGTCAGTCAGTCAGTCAGTCAGTCAGTCATGTCAGTCAGTCTGAGTGTGAGAGTGTGTGTGTGTGTGTGTGTGTGTGTGTGTGTGTGTGTGTGTGTGTGTGTGTGTGTGTGTGTGTGTGTGTGTGTGTGTGTGTGTGTGTGTGTGTGTGTGTGTGTGTGTGTGTGTGTGTGTGTGTGTGTGTGTGTGTGTGTGTGTGTGTGTGTGTGTGTGTGTGTGTGTGTGTGTGTGTGTGTGTGTGTGTGTGTGTGTGTGTGTGTGTGAGTGAGTGAGTGAGTGAGTGAGCGGGCGAGCGAGTCAATGAGCGAGGGCGGAGTGAGAGAGCCAAACAGGCTGACCTGTTTGCTGACGTGTGTTTGCAGTCACTCTCCCTGGTTACTGTGCACGTTAGTGTGCACGTCATGCTTTGCTTCATCTGACGTGCAATTATTTTTTCCATTAAACACACAACATGTATTTCACTTAGTTTCTCTGAATGAAATTTCAATCAGAGGCCATTACACCTCTTCAGACAGGGGAAGTTTAGAAAAATAACAAGATGCAATGGAAAGAAAATAATACTCTGTCAATGGGGATGAAAAAAAAACAAAAAAAACACCACAAAAACAATCATTTGCGAGAAGCAGGTGATGCATATGTTAAAGTGTCAAGAAGTGGAGGAGAAATTAATAGCTTTCTGCCATAAGCATTCTCTGATAAATATGATTACATTTGCATACTTCATTTTACTCTTGATCTGTTGTCTCGCCGATTCCCGTGACGCTCCTACGGCAGCTTCCAAAACGAAAAGTAATTTCCATTACTGCTCAAACATGGAACAAGTACTTCAGGTCTCATTAGGGATCTCCCTGGCGCCTGTCCACTGACACGATCAAAAGACAAAACGCGCTACGCGACGCCATGTTGGACGACTGTGGACCGCCAGCAACACAAAACGGTGAAGTCACCTGTTAGCATAAAATGTGACTTTCTTTTTTTCTTTTTATTGCCCAGGCTATTTCCGCAAAGTAAACACTGCATTGTGAGTAATGTGTAAATCAATGATTTGGGGAGATGGTTGTGGGCTGGGTGGTGGATGGGTCTTCTAGAGAGTGTGCTGTGCCTCATTAACTTGTCAATAATGCCATCTGACATTGTCTTCCCTTTGCACTGATGAGGAAGGCAGTCCATTCTACTATAATGGTCCTCTGTCTGTCCCACAATCTGACGTTTGGTCAAACTCCACCTTCCTCATAAAGACAGAATTTCCCTGGCAAAACTTCAGAAATCAACATTTAACTTTACATCTTAGAACCACTTAAACCCCAGTATCCATATTCTGGGGGGGGGGGACACTAGCCAAAAATATCAGATCTACAAGCTCACAGTGAGCTTGTAGATTTTTGGCAAAGAGATTTGGTGTAGACGGAAAAAATCCGTCCAAGTAGAGAGCCAACTTTAGTGATTAAACCCTATAGTACTTCATTGACAGGGGGCCCCCAGCCCAGGGGTCTGTACTTGGCCCCCTCCTTCCCCCTCTACACCAACTCTCTTAGCTGAAAATAGCTGATCTACACGTTCACAACGCACATGCGTGTTGTGAGCTTGTACATGCAAGTCTGTTATTTTCGCCAAAATATGAGCCCATTATGCCATGCCCAGAATAAGTGGTTAAGTGTTGCCGGGATCATAGTAGCCAGCCATAGCTTCCCATCATAATAAAACCACTCTTATTAGAGTATTATGCAAATTATTATTATTTAGGCCTTATGTCACTGATCACATTGGTGACGGTGTATATATGTATAATTGTATATGTTGTTGTTTTTTTTAATCTGGCCTGAGAATGCTGTGATTAAGTAACTTTTTTCAATGTAATAATGGACCTGAATCGTGTATGTTGCCTCAGTGACTTCTTAAAAGCATCTACAATATCCTCAAGTAGCCCAGTTGAACATACTGTTATCCTACTGAATGAGGCCCCATATAAAACACTTGATCTTTACCAAACTCTCCTCTTTTATGGCTCAAAAATCTGTACATTTCCTTGAACACAATTATGCTGAATGGTTTCTATTAAGAACTGAGATGGCTGTGATTGCTTCACACAGGTCTTGTTATCACCTCACAGACAGTCAATTAATGGCTCTTTAGCTAACAGTTATTAAATCTATGGCAAAATAGCTCTCTCTCTCTCTCTCCATCTCTCTCTCTATCTCTCTTTCTCTCTCGATAATATATTTCCAAGGAATCATTATTACGCCGTTGTAGAGACTGTATTTCAACATTGTTAACATTGCATGTCCGCTCCATAGATTGGAATCGACACATAGATACATGGTCGTACGTATGGTGATTCTCTGGGCGACGATATTTGCACTTTTCCCCTGCCGTTTTCCAGTTCAGGATTCCAATTAACCTGTGCAAAGCGTGACGCCAATCACAGGACGCTATATCGACAACGGGCATGAAAAGAATAATGCTGTTAGGATGATGTAGCTTACTGTGGGGGCGGGGGGGGGGGCGCCTCCCTCACTGGTGACAGAGAAGTTTGCTCCAGTCATTTATCAAGTCCTCTCTGGCCACCGAGGGGTTGGCGAGTCCCAGGGCCGCCTGCTGCTCAGGGGGCCGGCGTGCAATATGTGCATTTTAGGCCTCTGGTGGGCTGGCGAAAACTGCTGATGTGCTCACTGCTGCTAAGTTTGATGGATTTGTTGTTGTCATTTGCTTTGGTCCCGTTCCCCGCAACAAAACAAAGGGAATCATTAACTCTTTTGTGCTGCATGGGACTTTTATGGGTTCGGGATAATGCAGAACGAGATGGGGTACAGATGGGGTCAGCTGGAGCTCTCTGTCGCCGTAGCCTCCCAGAATGGAGCGTTGGGCATGCATGGATGAGTCTGCATAGAGAGCTGATTACAGAATGATTTAGTGACCACTGATATCCCCCCTTCCCTTTCTCAAGCCCCCATCACTGGCCTCATTTCAGCGCTAAAAGTGCAACTGGCAGTGCTCACCACTTATATTTATAGCTAGTCGCTGTTTAGCACCTCGTGCTCTGTTCTGGCCAGGCTCAAGACCAAGCCATTACAGTGCATCACTGTTAGAGGCTTGCAGTGTTTACTGATGCTGCCTTGGCAGAGCTCCGCTCCACCATTTAGGGGGGCTGCTGCCATGGTTTCTGTGCACCCGAAGCCCTGAAAACATTGATCTCCCCCCCAAAAAAAACTCAAGAGCAATGTAAATCAGCAAAAGAAATCGGATGGTGGTTCAGATTCACTCAAAATGTTATTATTTCCACTGCAACATGTCTGCCTTATTTATACAAGGGAGAAAGCGAGAGAATGTAACATCAGAGATCTTGAAGGATAACACAGAATTGGACCAGAGGTATTGGTACAGTATGGTCGTTTATTGGTATATGTCTTTAACCATGAGGTGTTGTAGCCCATTCTGGTCCTGGATGTGCATAATTACGACCTCTTTATGCATATATTTTTAGCGAGTACGCATAATATAGGTTTCATATTAGTTCTAATATGATATATGATTAGGATTATGAATAAACCGAGAAATGTTCACTGGCATGTTTTAGACAAAGTTTGGTGATTACAGTGAAGAGCGATTGTATAAATGTCTTATTTCACTAAAAGCTATTGTATACAAAAGGGAAAACACTGCAACAAAATAAAAGCACCTATATTAAACCACCGAGGAATGATTATCAAAACCCAAAATGTATTTTTACCAAAACTGGTGATTGTCTACAAGGAAATAAATATATAAAGAGAGAGAATAAGACAGAAAAGGATATATAGAGATGAAGGAGCGAGAGACAGAGAGGTGGATGAAGGAGGGATGGATTTAGAGGGAGAAGGAGGAGGGAGATTTGTGAAGAGAATGAGATGGAAATATGCAGAAAGGGAAAAAAGGAGAGAGCTTGAGCGAGATAAACACAAAAACTGAATTCCTTATCTTTGAATTTACTAATACACCTACTGAATATCCATCCAATCAATCAATGTATATTTTCTATACTTTTAAAAATATATATTATAAAAGGACCAAAAGGTCTTTCTTTGGTTTGCGATTGGGCCCTCATGCAGAACCTTCAAGGTGAAGGCCAACTTCCTCAGAGGAGAGATGAAGATCAAGATAAATCCTCCTATTTCTCTCTGTCAAGTCATCACAGTCCGAGACAAAATACAAATTGAGATTGTAGCGAAGGGCCACGACAGACTTGCGTGTTGACTGCAAGGGTTACAGGGGTGATTGAGTGTGTGTTCTAGTGCCCGAGGCCGGAGGCTAACGGCACTGTTACACAGACAAGGTCGTCTCGGAGAGAGAATAGCCTCTGCGTGTAATCCCAGCGTTCCTGACTACTTGGAACACAAGGGCCTCCGACAAAATTGATTACCGTGGAAGACGAAATACTTTGGGAATAAGATCATCAAGACAGATGGGAGTGTTGGGTGTTGGTCGAAGACATAATCTAACAGTGCAGCGGCGTTTCGGTCACAACACGTATCCAAATGGCATGAATCCACACGCCCTACTGTACAGTCTTGCTCTCACAAAAGGGGAGATTTCCATTGTACTTCTGCATTGTACTTCTGCATAATCCTTTGACTCGTGTCGAAGTACAATGCCACACGTTTGAAGGGTCAGCGGTGACAACAATGAGTCGATTTAGTTTAATGTCACACGCACGGCCGAGAAAAATGGTCATGCTGTACAGTCGCAATGTTTTATCGATATTGACCAGAAGCTCAAGCCAACCTTGATATGTCCCCTTTACTCTCATCAATAACGCAAAGGAGGAAAGTTATTTCCCATATAAAACTAATTTTTCCTTTTTATTGTATTTTAATGAAACAGAGTTGGTTCTGAGACTGTAATTCATTCCATTTGTTATGTTTGGACAACTCATTAACATTATCATCTATTATCATTAGATGGAAATTTTAAGCTTCTTCTCCCTTGAGATGCAATGCAGCCTTTTTCTTCAGTTTGCATTAAAACAAATGTGGACCTGCTGATGCATTAGATTAATGTGCTCACTCAATGCCTGCTATGCAGCACCAGTCCAGCTTGAAAACTAGACCAAGTTTCTCTCCTGTGAGCTCCAGACACAAACTAATGTCCTTGCTTGGAAAGGCCCTTAATATTATTTATTGTGCCATATGAAACAATGATTGATCAATTTCTTTATCGGCTCAAGTACTAACTAACAAGTGACAATCAACGCGCGATTCAGGTTTGCATTAAATTCTATGACACCGTGGAAGACGCCAAATTGCAGATGAATTCCTCACTATAAGAGTACGGTCACACCGAATGCTACCTATGTAGCGGATTCTGCCAATGCTTTTCAATGGGAACGGAGCGGTTTGTTCACATTTGTGGATTTTCGCCCAAAAAAACCCCTCTCCATTCCCATTGAAAAGCATTAGCAGAATCGGCCGCATAGGCAGAATCAAAGTTTGGTGTGACCGAAGCAATCCTGAAAACATTTCTCTGGATTTCTCATTGTGATTTATCTTAAAACAGCTTCGTTGTTAAAGATAATTTCTCGGGATTTCATTTTTTATTATAGTGTGAACCCACGAATCAGTCTGCAACCAGTGCACCCCTTTAAAACACCATTCGACCTGTACTGTGGATTTCTATCTGATTCTGTATGCTAGCCATTAACTATGCCTCAATGTGAACGTTGCAACAGTGGCAAAACCACACGAACTACACTGGGAAGCTGGTGTTCAGAGACACCACTCTACATAATGATTTGCCCAGAAATTAATCTGTGTGTTAATTCATTGACTAATATAATCATCCACACATCAACACTGTTCTTGCCTGAGTTCACATAACATTTACTAAATCTTAATGCTAATGAGTCATTTAGACTTCCAGATCAAATTGGTTCCCAAGTCTTGCTGAGTCTGCTGCAATAGATAAAGCAATTTTGCTAATTACAAAGTTTGCTATTTTTTTTCCTGAAGAAATAATGTTGATTAATTAGCAAGTCAAAATAAGTGAAGATGATCTATGTAGTATATATCACTGTCACCGAAACTTGCTGAAACGTTTCGTTTACATTGCCTGAATTCTTAATTACACACATCCAAACTTTCCACATTTGATGGAAAATTAATAACTTGTAAGGTGAAAGGTACGATGGAAAAACTGCCAACTGGGAAGAATCAAGATATTACACCTGAACAGACGTCATGCACACCTCTACAGCATGAACCTTAAGGTCTTCAAAATATATTAAAAACAAATGTTTTACATTTTTTTTTATATGTGACATGGTCTGTCCAAAGTACATAATGATTTCATGTATAATGCTGTATAACCGTAGGTCCTTTTTGCTTTGTAATGTTATGTCCACGCCCCACCATTTGAGTAGTGGCCTTGATGAATCTTATCCTCAGCACCTGAGCTGATCTAGAGCCCTATAAGAGCAACTTGTCAGCCAACGATCCACTCATATAGCACTGACGAAGGTCCCATGACCGAAACGTTTGCAACTTTTTTGCACCCCTCACTTTGAGCACAGAACACTTAATGAGCATGTTAACATAAAATATAAACACAATTTTCTTAGTCTCTGTCTAAGCAAGTCTTCCTTAAAAGTTTATGTAGAGAGCGAGTCTTTTTCTGACAGTTTTCCTTTATGTTTCTGAGACCACCGCACCAGCAGTCGACCCTGAACAAAGGACAAAGAAGGGTGCGACAGTTTACCCTGTATCGAAACATTCCGTTGAAACAGCCGATATACAGTATACAAGCTCACAACGCGCTGCAACGTAGTATTCAAATTTAAATTGCCAATAGGTATATAGCTGACCACATTATTATGATATGGTTATGGTAGGTTAATAGGGTTTAGGGTATTCCCTGAGTAAGAATGGTAAGTAGTGCATTTATATAGCGCTTTTATCCAAAGCACTTTACAAGGTGTATTACCAAACTGCTCTTCGGGAGCAGTTAGGGGTTCAGTGTCTTGCTCAAGGACACCCAGGAGAAGCTGGGAATTGAACCGGGAACCTCACTGCCACCCTACTGGCTCGGGTGATATTTGTTTGCAGTTAAATGACCGTATACACGCACACTATACAGTACTGCAATTTCAGCATCACCCACTTCCATTTCCAGCCGCAGCAATTTACAATTAACCTCCTTTTTCCCGTAATCAGTGACTTAATTATAAGACTTGCATTAAAACTGCTCAGAGCGCCTCAACAGAGAACATGTATTTGGACTGGATGGCAGAAATAGAACCGTGGGCCACAGTCACATGATGCACATTCATGATCAACTGAGCATCTCAGGCAGGAGATTACAGGGGCCAGCTGTGGCACAAAGGTCCACCAGCAGATCAGGAGCAAATGCTGCAGGTAATCACTATTACACCCATGTCAGGCATCAATCACCTCAAACCGAGGCCCCCAATTACAGCCCGAACGTATTACAATGCCTTCACAGAAATGAATACATTATAACGGTACATCTTTCATTTCGTTCATTATGAGCATTGCCATGGTATTAGAATACTCTAAAAGGCCAATTTGGTCAGTCAACCTTTGAATGTTGTGGGTCTGTTAGCTCTTCAAATGGAGAAGAGGTGGAGCTCGCTGCTCGTGCTTGCCACCACAAAAAAAAGGAGAAAAAAAAAGACTCAGAGATCTCTGTCTGAAAATTGCCTGTAATTTATATTACCTCCATTAGGAGAATGTCACAATATATACACATTATACAGCATAAATGATCCAAGATCACCCTTGATTGCAGTGTTTCGGTCCTAATCTTTTATGATGATGTACTGTACTAGCATTCTGTTGTAGCCGTGGCCTTATGGACTGGCACAAATGGATTCACAAGCATCATCTGAATTCTCGGTGCATCCACATTTTTTCCAGTGCTTGTAGTTTGCTCCTTGTTTGGGACCAAATACAACAAAGGTACGAAGGATAATGAGAAATGTATAGATTTGCACACAAAACGTCTAGCTAATTATCAACATAAAAGTGTCAGTGTCTCCTGTGATTGAATCATGGTCACTTGGCGATGCCTCTTTCCAAGACGCCTTCTTCCCATTCAACTTTATTACATTGCAATTGATATTTAGGTAATTGATAATGCCTCGGTGAGTAATGTTGTCAATTTGGCACCTAAATCCTATTTTGGTGGCCATCTGGGCTCACTAAATTGCTCCCTGGGGAGCAGTGGTGATAGATAGTAATTATTCAAAAGTCATTTACTTTTAGAGGTGTTTAGTGCTTATCTGCTTTATAGTTTAAATGGTAACAAGCTGACTATATATACATTTTGAAAACAGTGGTTAGGGCTGTACCATTAACAGCCCTCACACCTTTTTGCTATGAGTTCAGGCATATATTTATATTAATGCCGCTTTATGCAGTGACTGGTTCTTATACTTTTGTATTTTTATTTACCTACGACTGACTGACCATATCTTACTTATGACTGACATCTTATGATCGTTTTACTCCTTACTATTATTATTTTTGTATACTTTGTAAATATACATTCTATGCTGCTATTTGGAGTGGATTGCTGCCGAACTAAGTTTTGTTGTGATTTAATGCAATGAAAATAAACATCTATCTCTCTATCTATCAATCTAATACTAACATATTTTCCTATTGTATGAAGAAGTATGTGACAAAAGTAGAGCACAGAAACAAAGTTCAGCTGGATCTTCTGTCCAGCATTCTCCACAAAGACAAGCTTTACATGATGAGGCCTTTCGAATGTAGCTTTAATTCCACCAAAAAAAATAACAGTAAATAATACTATTGCAGTAAATACTGTACTGACTCGAACTGTGAAAGAGGCTTTTCACAGATTTAACAATGACATGCACACTGTCTTAAAAGAGACTGGTGTTTACCTGTTTGTAAAAACAAAATAAAATGAAGTCACTGATTCTGTAAATTATGTTCATTTAACTCTGGGTGAGTACAAATGTAACCAAATGCACCCGTAACAGGTCCATTCGATAACATTTGTACTCTCCCAGAGTTAAATGAACATATTTTACAGAATCAGTGACTTCATTTTATTTTGTTTTTAGATTGACAAAGCTTATCTGAGATAGATTGTGCATTTCATTTACTTGAGGCAGTGTGAGGAATTGATTATCCAGTCAACTAATTCCCACTCTATGTTTAGCTTAAGTATGATAGAATCATTTGGTCCCATGGGTGCAATTCTCATTTGTGTGTGTCTGTCTGTCTGTGTGAGTGAGCACTTGTGTGAGAGGGGGTAACTCATCAACAAAACTTGCTCTGAAATTGAGTATTGAACAAACTGTGGCACTTTTGGATAAGCCTTTTTTATATGGCTCATCAGAGTTAAATCTGGGGATCAAGTGGTTGGCAGGCATATCCTTAATAAGGCAGTGATAGTAAGGTGTCAATAAAGATAATCATTATGAAGACGATGCTTAAAGGAGGAATACTTTACAAACATGAACTGAAGCTGCTGATGCAAACTGAAACAAATATTCTCACATTGTTTTGCATTAACAAGTTCAAATGTAACAATGTATAGTGCTCATTGTTTTTCAAATAGTCTACTTTCTAGAATTTGTTTAGAGAGAGAGAGAGAGAGAGAGAGAGAGAGAGAGAGAGAGAGAGAGAGAGAGAGAGAGAGAGAGAGAGAGAGAGAGAGAATTTATTAATATCCATCGAATCCATAAACCTTTTGTTTTAATGTTGTTTTTATATGTGAATGTATGCTGCCTTGTCAACCAGGGGGACCGCTTGAATAAGAGATGAACATCTCAATGGCATGGTTTTACACTGGTTAAATAAAAGATAAGAAAACAAAAAAAAAAGAATAATAATTTGTCATTATTTTTCATCACACACCTCCAGCCATTTGTGGAAAGGATAGAGGCGTTTTTTTGGTTGTTTTTTTTTCTGCAGAGATCAGATGCCCTGTGAGAGTGTGATCACACCCCCCACACACACTGCTCTGCTGTCCGCACCCTACAGCCTTTTACAGCTTAACACAGGTCCACAGGAGAGCATGGTTCAATACCGGTCGGTCACACAAGGACACCTACTTTATTCCCTATTGGAGCAGAAATATCTTTATTACATTACCCTGTGTGTGTGTGTGAGTGTGAGTGAGTGTGAGTGTGTGTGTGTGTGTGTGTGTGTGTGTGTGTGTGTGTGTGTGTGTGTGTGTGTGTGTGTGTGTGTGTGGCCGGCCCAGGCAGCGCAGCGTCCATGGAGAGCGGAGCAAGGGAGGTGAGAGAGGTCACGTAGAACCAGACAGAGACACTGGCACGACACTGTGACATGTTCTGATCCACTCCACTGAGCCGGGCTCTCGTACGACAACATGAAACAAGGAAATGAGCCACAAACACTGTTTTCCTGACCCCCCCAACCCCCCTGACCGCCCCACCCCCCAGCTACACAAACGTGAACGCGCACAAGCGCACAACACACACACACACACACACACACACACACACACACACACACACACACACACACACACACACACACACACACACACACACACACACACACACACACACACACACACACACACACACACACACACACACACACACTCAAAAGATGGGGATGAAACAATAATTGCAGTAGCAATAAAACAAAAACGAATTACTGGTTCTTATGACCCAACATCACATGATGGATTTGTCTCTCTTGTCCAAGCCTATACGGTGTGTGTATAAAACATGGTTTAACCACTCTCCTGGCGTTCCTATTTTGAGCATGTCATGATAGGCGAAAATAGAAGAGAATGTTCAAATATTTGTCAAGATTTTGTCAAACATTTTCAAAATGTTTCATAACATTTCATAACATTTCAAACAATTTCAAAAATATTTCAGAATTATTGTTTTTTATTTTTTATTATTTTTCAAATGAGCAAAACTATCCAATCTACAAGCTCACAACACACCGTGTTTTCGCTATTTTCACACAACACTGTCGTACAACAAAGTATAACATAGGGCTTAAGTGGTTAAATATATTGACAAGATGTAACATTGTGTTATGGTTTTGTTCTGTGTGTGTGTGTGTGTGTGTGTGTGTGTGTGTGTGTGTAGGAGCCTGCAGCCAGCCAGCCAGCCAGCAGCACTGTGTGTTCATCTTGTTTAGTGTGCTGGGCTGACAAGGCTCCACTGAAAGGAGTGATACGTCCTCCACTGGGCCTTCCCTCTAAATGAGAGCCATTGCCCCTATTAGATAAAGGTTAATAGTCATTTGGTGGAAGAAAAAAAAACACACACACACACACACACCAAAAACCCTCACATATTATGTCTGATCTGGAAAAAAAAAAAAAACATACAACCAACCAAGACTCAGATTTGTTGTCCACAGTACAACATCCTTCCTGGCTCCTGGAACCCCCCGAAACATTTTAATTTTGACCATGTGAAAACATTTTTATGTTCATTTGTCTGTAGCCTGCGGGCGGGAATCAATGACATTTGAAATAATTGTTGTTACAGGGGTAATCTCTGGAGGGGGAACGGGGCAAAACTGTAGAGAAGATTTTGAGTAAATTACTATGTCAGCTTCTATTTATTTGCGACAGGATTGCCAGAGGCAGCACTTCAAGATGGCCATTAGGAGCGGGGGCAATAAAGACAGAGCGTGTAGCCATTGTCGAAAAGTTAGCGTGTAATGCGGCAAGTTATCATCAAAGTGCTCCCCGTGGAGAAGGGGAGGGAGGCACCGCGAGGAGCGTATACATGTGAGGAGAACCAATTATAGCTCCTCAAATCCCAAGCACTTGCAGAGGGATAGGTCATAAATAGGTTGCTATAGATGTGCACAGTGGCAGTATATCAGGCTGCGGTCCTTGCGGAGATGGTGGTTTGTCTGTGACAACATTAGATGGTAAATCCACTCGAGAACTGGATCCATGTGTTCCTACTGTATGGCTTGGAAGATTTTTGTCAAAACTCACGGATGTGGAAACGGTTTCTGCTTAAACACTTAAACCAGGGGTGGGCTACCTTTACGGGCATGATCCCGTTTGCAAGGCTGGCATGATCAACCAGTGCCAGACAGTGGAAACCTAAACCACCACTGTCTTAGAGGCTGCAAAGTAGAATAATACAAGTGTAGAATAAATATTATTATATGTATATATATGTTATAATTAAACATTAATCAAGAATGAGTCAACGATTTAATATGAACAATAAAAGTAAGATTAATTCTGACTATCTGAGGAGAATCTGAGGTTTTATGCACATCAAACAATAATAATAAAAATATTATTTTTGATCAACTCATTTGATCGCCTCCATAGCCCAATCTGATCAGGTGGTAAATCAAAAGAGGTGGAATCGAATATTTTCAAAAGAAATGTAAAGTTTTGATATAGTGGTAAATAGGAAAAAAAGAAAAGAACAAGTAGCCAGGATTTTGTGATTTGTTGTTGTGCCAAAAAGAATGAAACTCACTTGGGTGTAAAAGCTCAAACAAACAAACAGGATCACACAGTGTTAGGGCTGCCAATGGAGCAGCTCCTAAAAGTGTCTCTTGATGGCATCACACATAATTACAGCTTTCCAGATTAGAGCTCTTGAAAATGGCTAAGAGATCATTGGGATAGCTTATGTGGATTTGGGGCAGAAATAATGTGCATCGATTGTTACACTTTAGGTTAGATAAACACTCAGGATTTCACAACATAGCAGGTGTTTTTTTCACTCTAAATGCATCATTATGTAAGAACTACTAACTGTTTATTAACACCCAGAGTATCTAATAAGCAACACGGAGGCATAGACACAGAATGTAACTCTGTCTCTCGGGAGATCCTGATTAAAATGCTAATTTCGTGAACAATGTGGAAGTACACAATTAGCTCTAAATTAAATCACACGAAACTGCTTCGAATAATATGCAACAATAATCTGGCTAATCCTTTTTTATACCTTTAAAGAAATAATCCGGACTTCTTTAACAGAACTAGATATTAACGGGAGTGACTATAAAACAATGAATATGTAAGGAAGTCATAATCCGGAGAAAAGTACCTTTATTTTCTTTACCCGCCCCGCTCCCTCAAATATGGTATGATAACCACAGGAGGCAGTGACTTTTAATTTGTGGACTTAGAGAGTTGTGAGAGGCTCAAACAATGAACAGGAAGTGGAGATGAAAGGGGCGGGGGGGGGTGTGTGTGGGGGGGGGGTTACTGCGACAGGCCACAGCGGCGAGGACGAGACGGGGAGAAAAGGGGGATTGAAACTGTTTGTAGGGTCTGCCAAACAAATGGCGCAGGTCCCTGCGGGAAAGAGATTATTATGGGCTCTGTGTCTGTCAAATGTGTGAACACAATACAAAAAAAAAAAAAAGAGGAGAGGGGGGCGACGAGGGTAGGGGGGCCCCGAGGCAGCGACCGGCTCCTCTGAGGGCCACGAGGACCCCAGGTCGCTCTCCGCGGCAACCCTGGGCCCGCCGAAGAATGTCTGTAATCCGCGGGCCGACTGGGGTGATCCCGTGGCTTTCCCCGGCGATGCACCAGGCTTCCCTATTGTCAGTAATACTCAAAGAAGAGAGGGAGGAAGCCGGGGGGTTGTGGAGCGGGGAGGGCTGTAGGGAGGGGTGGGGGGGGGGGGACGGTTGTCCCTTTCTCAGCCCGGCCTTATGAGAGCTCCCCGCCATTGTCCAAAAATTACAATTGCACTTTTCTGATCTTTTGTGCCTTCCTGTTGACAGTGGTTATTGACTAAGCGGTTGGACATGGAAAGGATATGACCCCCCACCCTACCAATGCCCAACCTCCCTCCCCTTTCTCCCTTTTTTTTTTGGGGGGGGGGGGGGGGTGGTCTTCTGTTGGACAAGAGATGAAGCAGGCTTGAGGTTTACATGTCGCATTAGACTTGAAAACACAAAACAAAAAAGGTTTTGAGGAGTCTTACGCGCAAAGAGGGGGGGGCGGAGGCTGCAACGCCGACAGAGATGGTTGGAAGATGATGAGGGAGAAGAAGGAGAAGAACAATAAAAAAGAAGAAAAAAAACCGAAAAGACCGTTTTCCTCAATGTGAAGATTTTGTACCCCCCCCTCTTCTCACCTCAAACAGATGCTAAGGCAGATGGTAGCGAATTAGCAGGAAATGGGCAAAGATGAAATGAGACCGTATATTAGGGGTCCGGGGAGGACGGACACGTAACAAAATAAAGATTCAAATGGCAGCGCGGAAGAGGCAAATCTCACCCAGGGGTTGTGGGAGGTCCGAGGTGAAGTCTCAGGACCGTCATATACAATGGCTCTGGTGATGAGCGATATGCTAGGAGCCCTGGGTAGAGAGACGCCCACAACCACCATACATCAACAAGCAGCGTTGCTTAGCCACTATGGGGATGGGACGATAATCGCTGTTATCGTTTACTGTGATTAAAAAACGCTCACAATAATCATATCGCAGTGATTTTCATTTATCGTGAAATTGTCTTCCGTCATACACTATAGGATGAATTAGCTTTTGCTGAGCTGCAAATTCAGTACCACTTAAACCCTCTATGCTTAAACCCACTATACTTAAACCCTCTATACTTGATGAAACTGACCTGCAAAGAGTGCATGCGGTACGCTCTTACACAAATTGATTTAGCCAAAAATAGCCAATCAACAAGCTCAAAATGCGTTGTGAGCTTGTAGATTGGCTATTTTTGGCAAACGTCCCCCTCAGAATAGGGATGCTGGGGGTTCAAGTCGTAACCAAAGTGGCATTTTAAGTTTTAAGCATATTTTGATTATCGCAATAACATCGTTGATCGCTATTATTTTTGCCACAATAATCGTGACATGTAAGTTTCATATCTTCCCATCCCTATTAACCATGCACTTAAGCCCTGTATACTTTGACGTACAACGAATGGTGATCATAGCAGATCTATAAGCTCACAACGTGTCACATCGTGAGCTTGTAGATCAGCTATTGTTGCCATTTTTTGGCAATGTAATGGCCTGCCCAAAATAGGAACGCCAGAGTGGAAGTTGTTAGTAATGGCTTCACTGGGTGAAGTGTATTTGGTCTGCTATGGTGAAAGGTTGATTGGATGAACATACTGTACTGAACATACAGACCACACCAAATGGCTGCCAAACCCAGTGATGTTGCTAGGTTTTCAATGCAATGGGTCCTGGGATGCAAGGGTGGTCTTTTAGATGGGTCCCAGGGACATTTTATGGGTCCCACAAAAATGCACAGCGTTTAACTCGTGTTTCATATTATATGGTTATATTCATGTAGAACATGTATCTGAAAGAAAAGTACACAATTCCAAATCCGACAACTAGTACTTGTAGTACTTGTAGTACTTGATTTTTTTTTTTACATTAACCACTTGAATCCTAGTATCCCTTTTCTGAGGAGAACTTTAGCCAAAAATAGCAGATCTACAAGCTCACACTTGTGAGCTTGTAGATCGGCTATTTTTGGAGTTATAGGTGTGTAAAGGGAAAAAAGAGCAGCAAAAGTTTATCTGAAACACAATTTTATACAATATAGAGGGGGTCCCTGCTTCATCTCTCTCTCAACTAGGGGGTCCTTGGCCTGAAAACACTGAAGACCCCTGCTCTACAGGGAATTATTTGATATCTGGCTGCACGGAAAGACACAAGAATCACAGCTGCCATTAATTAGTGCTGTTCAGTGTTGATTGCCTAGTGGTCAAATTGGGGTCAACGAGCCATCGTTAACTTGCTTTGAAGTTGGGCTGTAAGTTGCGCAGCACTTTCACTCTCTCCCTCTAGCAGCAGCTCACACTGCCCTGAGACAGAGAGAGAATACTTCTCCATACGGCGGTGTTTTACCGAGATTTTTCTTGTTTTCTGCACTATGCCTTGTAATCCGCGGACGGCTTTGAAATCCACGGATGGCCTTCAAATCCGCGGTAATTTCAGCTAAATTGTAGTGCGTCCCATGGACGCAACGAGGGTGCCGTGAATGCGTCCTTTTTCAATATGGTGCGTCAGAGACGCAGGACGCAGGCCTATGAGCATCTCTGCAAACCAAATCACTGGCAAAAAAAATCCTTGTCACCAGACACAATGGTGACTCACATGAATTCTGAGCCTTATTTAGAAAGATATCATTCGGCATGGATCAGCCAAGCAGAGGACATGATGCCCACTAGAAGGACATGGATATGTCGTAAAACTCCAGTGTTAATTGAACTCAGAGAGAGTAATAAATGGACCCAGAAGGGTCTGTTTTGCTGATGTGTACCTTTTTCCTTTGCCTGGTACATTGCTTGTCCTTAAATATCTTTTCAGCATGGAATTAAAACAATTAACTAAGTAAATTAGCTATGTCCATTTACAGTATTAGTTAATAGTATTACAATTACAAGCTACATACAGAACAATTACAGTGATGTACAATTACAAAATAACATGTACATTGCTATTATGTTGGACTGGAAGAAGATCATGTTCTTCCCGCCTTCTCACTGGCATTACAAGAAAATAATTTCTTGGCTGTTTTATATTGAGTATCCATTACTTTGAGAGATTGACAGAAATAAAAATAGTGAAACCACAGACTAGGCTAAGACTACACAACATAACAACCAGTAATTCTGGCTGCCTATTAGATTTATCTGGTGCAGGCTGGGGGAAAGCATGCACTTTGTCTTCAGACATGAAACAGCATCTCAAGTGTTACAATTCCAGAGGGGGTAAAGTGGAATTGCTGTTTTTACATTTCTGTATCATTTTTGCCCATAAGGAATATGGATAACAAATGAAATATTCAGCCCCATTGTCTGATTTATTTCTTTTATTATCCGCAAATATCACCCCGGCAATTTAAAGGATAGCTCGCTTCATTCGGGGCCTTTTCGCTGGGGGCCTGACAACCTATCAACTTTATACTGCATAAACAGGTCAGGATCGTCTGAGCAGTCCAATATGTTATACTTTAAGGTTTTCAGCACACAGAATTTCTAAATAGAAACTGGGGGGGAAAAAAATGAAAAAAGGGGGGGTTGGGGGAAGCATCCTTAAGGGGATGCTACAGAGCCCCTTGCCTAAGAAATGATAAATTTGCACTGTGTCCGTTTTTGAAACGGGGGAACAAAATGTTATTAATTTCAAACCAACTGGAGACCTCCATATCACAATTTCTCAGGCTGTAAGTAATATTATAGTCCCGGAGAAGATGATTGACTGACAGGCGCTCTTGCTTGGCTTTTTGTGAGGGTTTCAGAGCAGCACTGAGCCCCAGTTTGTCTTGAAGCATCCATACAATATAATGGCCCCCAGTTAAAAGTCCTCTGCTGGCACTAGTGGCTCTATTTGTGTTTTGTATAATTGACAGTGGACATATACCGGTGAGGGGCCACTTCCATACTGAAACATTTATGCATGCAGAACTGAGTTTTGGTCAAAGCAAAGACAATATACAGTATCTGTATTTTTGAAACTGTATTGAAGAAGTTGTCGGTTAAATAAAAGTTAAAGTATATACCACTCTTCGATTAGCCGCAAGTTGCTATCACAGTACAGTTACATTTAAACTATCAATCCAGAGCCAAGCTGCATTATGAATAATTCCTTGATTAATATTCCCATTATATATTATAGTTTGGGATGAAATACAGAGTCAATTCAGTTATGGTCTGAATTACAGTATAGTCAATGGCACAAAAACATTACACTTAAAGGAGTAGTTCACCCCAAAAATTACTTATCAATATCACATTTTTTTTATTACGTATCAATTACACACCCCATGAAGCACTGAATTCATGGATTGTTTTTTTGTTTTTGTCGCAGTCCTAAGCCAATAATTTGACTGGGTGTATTTCTGGTAGGAGAAACAAAGAGTGTAGTTTGTGTCTCCTACCGGATACATTGGCATCTTTTTGCCGGTAATCAAATCATTGGCTTAGGAATGTGACAAAAAGAAAGAAATATCCACAAATTCAATGCTTCATGGGGTGTGTAATTAAAATTAAGTGAGGTTTTGGGTGAACTACTCCTTTAACAACTTTCAATCTGGTGTCCCTATTTTGGCCATGTCATTATAGGTAAAAAAAATAAATATATATATATATAAATAGCAAAAATATTTTCACTATTTTTGTGTGACACCTTCGTACAACAAAGCCTAAACTTGGGCTTAAGTGGTTACAATGTTCATTGTTGATGGACAATAACTGAAACAAATGTTTGAGACTCAGACCTGCAACATAATGACTGTGGCCTTCAGTTTAATTTCACCACAAGTTTTTCAGTAGCTGAAATCAGCGAATGTGCCCTATGACCTTGAAGAAAACGCGAGCTGCCTGCTGCGGGGCGGCTCTACCTTCCTGTTCCTTCCAGGTACCCTGTCCCTCTTTTTTATTTCCACTCTGCATTTCCAAACACACAGGCTAAAGATAGTTATTCCACCTTGAACCGATCTACAGCCCTTCCCCAGAGAACTGCGGTCCCCCTTGTGCAACCTCACACAGTATAGCATTTTCTCACTTACTAAAAGGGGAATAGAATGGCGGGTGGATTGGGGTGGGGGGGGGCGTGGGGGGTATTCAGCAAGCCTCACTTTAAATCAAGATAAAAGACTGAAATGGAAAATAATGGAGGGAACAAACCCCTGGACGTTACAGAGCCCTAATGGAAACACATGGCTGAAGGCTGAGGTGTTGTCAGCAGCCAACACTCTGACATTCCTTTTTGATAATCTGGCCTGCCATAAAATTAGAATAGCAAATATCTCCTGACAAAGATGCATGTTCCTCCTCTATTGTGCCATCTAAAAAAAGAGCCCCAAAAAAAAGAGGAAAAGTACTCCATTGGCGACTCAGAATGCCACAAACTTCCATTTAAATTTACAGCGCAGCGGAGAGGAGAAGTGATATGCACTCAGAATTTTTAATAACCTATTAAGTTACGACTTCAATTTCATTTTATGAATATTTTCCTTGGGGAGCACAGCCATCACCAGAGAAAGATAGAAGTTTAAAAAAGATAAATAGTGCCATTAATCTATAACGTTTCTCTCCCATTATCCCTGAAAATGAGGAGTTATTTTTGCTCAGATCCTCACGTAATTAGCTCCTTACACTTGATTCACTAGCCAGAAAATGACCATGTTCAGAAAATTAAAAATTTGTCATTAAGTGGAATTTAACATAATATCATTTATCTTTATATATTCCTCAGCTGACAAGCTGCAGCCTTGGATGTTGATCAGGCTTTGTCTCAAAGCCAATGTGCAAGGACTTAAGGCATGTGTGTGTGTGTGTGTGTGTGTGTGTGTGTGTGTGTGTGTGTGTGTGTGTGTGTGTGTGTGTGTGTGTGTGTGTGTGTGTGTGTGTGTGTGTGTGTGTGTGTGTGTGTGTGTGTGTGTGTGTGTGTGTGTGTGTGTGTGTGTGTGTGTGTGTATACTTGTATTACTACACTTGTGAGGGCCAAATGTCCCCACAAGTATAGTCAAATGTGAGAAACAGCCATTGTGAGGACAATTTTCCTGGTCCTCGCAAGAGATATGGTTGTTTTATGGATACAAAAAATATGTTTAGTGTTAAGCTTATAATTAGGATTAGGCATTTTTACGGGTTAGGCTGGAGTTATACCTGATTTGTACAAAGTGTCACACAACGAAAACAGTGACATGTGAGCTTGCAGATCAGCTATTTTCGGTGCGCAACACAGGCATGCGACTAAGTATAACTTAGCCTTCAGGATTAGGGTTAAAAATGGCAAACAAAACGGTAAGAATGGCATTCATAAAAATTGCCAGTCTAAAACGTTGATGTCCTCGCAAGTATAGTAATACAAACGTGCGTGTGTGCGTGCGTATGCACATGCACACGTGTGCGTGCATGCGCTGGGTAACCAGGTGACTATTGGTGGTTTTAACGTCCTCTCAGACAGAATATTTATCCTACTAACGGTGCTGTCATTTGAAATAGGGATTTGCCATTTGAGTTGAAATGAGAATAGCAGCGAAACACCATGTTACTCTGTTGACTTCTTGCACTCCATTATGAAGATGGATGTAAACATACTGTTTACTTTATGTGTCCACTTTGCTTTTTGAAACCAATGCGAACTTCACAGCAGGTACTACCACTCGATACGATCTGTTTGGATTGGGGTAATTTCCAATCCGATACCGTTTCATATTGACAAATGATCACAGATAAAAGCTTAACCACATGAACCCTATAGCATCCCTATTCTGGACATGTCATAATAGGTGAACATTTGGGGGAAAAAAACATTATGAACATCTGGCGAAAACAGTTCAACATTCGGCTAGCATTTGGCAAAAATTGCAGATCTACAAGCTCATAACATTGAGCTTGTATATGCTATTTTCACTTCTTAGTAAAAAGGTCAAGTATTTAATTTTGTTAGTTTAGTCAAATAGAGAAAATGCAAGAAATTGTCTTTGCCAATGCGAACTTCATTTGGTGCTATTTTATCGTACAGGCCAAATTCCTCTTTCTGGCATTCATGTTTCATTTCAACAATGAATAATTCCAACATCACAGAACAAATCCTGTAGCGACGTAATTGACTGAAATACATTTATAAAGGTTAGAATAGGCCATTCAGTTCTGTGCTACTGACTGCTGTGTATGTTTTTGTCATTTGTTAATAAATAAAAAAAAGTTAAAAAAAATAAAGGATGTTGGGCCTGGTCATCATCGCCATGCACACAGCAGGCTATCCATTAAGATCTAATTGATCATCAGAGGGAACGGGAGAAAGAAATGGAGTTGATAATGATGAGAGAAACCATTTTGTCTGACTCCCATTACAGGGTAACAACATTCTTGTTTAGTTATTATTCTCCTGTGACAAAAAAAGAAAAAAAGAAAAAACAGGAAGTGAGAAACCACATGCTGCACTTCTATAATGTATCTTTCTTCCAAAAAAAAAAAAAAAAATCTTTGAAGCAACTTTTTCAGTTTTTCATTCTTTTAAGGACTCCACGTTACTTCTCTAGAACACCTGATGTGGTTCAAATGTGCGAGGATGCCTTTCTTGTGGATTTTAACTTCTTGCTAATAGGTACAGACTGGATTCCTATGTATCAGTACCATGTAACTCCCTTCAAATTGAATATTGAACAGTCGAGATTGTGGAACTTCTTAATATGTTATCCATTTAGCAAGCTATTTTTGCAGCTTACACAAGCATGGTTGTTGTGAAGCAGCTTTTACAAATAGGATAAGTGTGAAATATTGTTATTTCAAATAAAAGCAAAGGAGACAGACGAGTAGAGAGAGAAGTTATTTGGTGTGAAGTTATTTGGTCAAAACGAGGATTTGTAATGAGCTTTTAGATGGTGTCCACAGAAATGCAGCTTTTTGTACAGTTTTTGGAAGAACAAAATGTGGTATATAACAGTAATGCTGATCATTATTTAGGAGGAATTGTGGGCCTGTGGCACATCAACTTTAAAGTCTTTGGGTGGGCTATAAAGGAAATGATTCTAAAAAAATAAAAAAAGGTCATAACAAAGAGCTTACAGGAAAACGTTTGACACTCTGACAGGAAGCAGAACCAGAATCCATAATCATTTGTGATTTCAACTCATGAAATCATGTACAAGAGCTGAATATGTTTTGCATTGTGCATGATGTCACGGTGCTGGAACCAAATTAGGGATACATGTAGTACAATAGAGCCTTCACGTCAAGTGGTTAATGCAGGCTCTCGTCACCCTTGCCTGCTCCCCTAAAGCAAAAGCACATTACTGCTAGATTTAAAACTAATAAACTCATTTCATAATAATATGTGCGGCTGGGCTGGTAATAAATCATTATGGGAGTTCTTGTTCCCTTGATACAGTATTGAGGCATTGACCCCAATCAGCACTTGTGACAAATATTTGGAATTACAGTGGGGACTTGATTAATTTCACCAGATCCTCAGATTCTTTGAGGAGATGATGCATACACTCTTTCAGGGTTCCCTGCAGAAGGAGTTAGCAGGCTAAAGATAGCTGATGGGACACATTCATGTGCACATTACTGTACAACAGCAAAGAGCACAGTGATCTTTTCATGTCCATCCACGATGACAAACTGTTGCCCTTTCCCGCCCAACTTGTCTTCTGTTTCGACTGACGTGCATTGCGCATCACAGGTGGAAATGTAGGGAGCTGCGGGTTATCCTTTAAAAAGCAGGATATTAAAGATGACATCTTTAAGTATGGGTTCAGGGAGGTGACACACACACACACACACACACACACACACACACACACACACACACACACACACACACACACACACACACACACACACACACACACACACACACACACACACACACACACACACACACACACACACACACACACACACACACACACACAGATCAGCTCAGAGAAGTGTGAACGTGGTAGTCTATCACTTGTAATAGTAAAGTCCTCCACCATGCATATTTCTTCAAATAGATCCTTTTTACATGTCCATTTGGGTCCATTTATCTCTAACCAACTTTCAACATGGCATCCGTATTTTGGGCATGTCATTATAGGCAGAAATTGTCTAAAAGAAAATCGAAAACTTAAATAAGTTATTATAAGTTATAATAACTTATTATAAGAAAATAAGTGATCTACAAGCTCACAACGCAACTCGAGGCATGGTGAGCTTATAGATCGGCATTTTTTGCGAGACACAGTCATACGGCAAAGTATGAAATACGGCTTAAGTGGCTAAATTAACTGAGGATTTGACTGTGTCTAAACAAAGCCAAAGCAACCTTACATGCAGCTCACATCGATTCAGTTCCCAGGGGCTCAAACCAATCTCTCTTGTCTCCATCGCAGTCTTTCTGCCTCAACCTGCAACAGCCATCAAACCCATTAATCCATCTGCCGAAGATGACTATGACTGATCTGGCCGCCAAACAATCAATTTGTATCTCTCTCTCTCTCTCTCTCCCTCCTTGCGCGGATGTACAAAAATATCATGAAAGACTGTCAATGGTAATAGTTCCACCAGAGAGAAATAATAGAGTAATAAGGCAATCAGCATTTGACCTTGGAGGACAGCTAATTCTTCTGCCCATCTATCTTAATTATTTCCTCTGAAAATGGCTACAAAAGACAAACTGAACAATTCATTCATTCCCCCCTGTGACAATTCCATTTTTTATCTCCTGGCAATGCCCCTGTTTGTTTTTGTTTTTTTTTAACATGATGCAGCAAAACTCTTGGGGGAACCCATTGGTCAAAAACAACTGAAACCAAGCCTTTCGTTGTTCAATGAAAATAGTTACTGCTAAGAGATATATAAAAATAGTCAGACAGCTAGAACATGGTTTTATAGTGAACATAAAAAGTTTGATTCAGTATCATAGTGTAATAAAGGGGCATGAAACCCTAAGATAATTTTGCAGTTTGTTTTTGTAGTTTGGTTAAAAACTTCAGAAGGGTAAAAACATGATGGCAGGATAGTAAGCAACACAGCTGCAGCCAATACAATGACTAATGTTTAGATTTAGGTGTGCCCGGAGCATTGGGTATGCCAAGTGCCAGCAAAGACAGTAGTAATATTTTGAACATAAAGTGCGCTTGTTTACAATTTCTCCATGAAGCAGAGGACAGGATTCCTCTGCTTTCTCCATAGTCATGAAAACGTTACTGAACTCACATGGATAAGAGAGTCAATGTTGGCTAAGTGAGTCAATGTTGGCTAAACTTCATTAAGAAGTCAGGAACGTATGAATTCTGTTCATAAATACATTATTCTATTAAAATGCAACAATTGTGTAGCTTTGTCAAAAAAAGAAAAAAGTCAAATGGAAAAAGCGTCTCTTTGTTTCTTTGTGATAACTGCTACTGGACTACACGTCCAAGATACATTGCTGTGGCCTGCCATGAGAGCATGGTGATTCAAAACATAATTTAAAACTTTGGATTAATAATACAATTTATAGAAAACAACATATTCCTTGAAAAACAAACAAACTAAGGTATGCTTTGAAAAAGGCTGACTGTTATGCCAAATAAAGTCATAGTCAGTGGGCTATATGTTCATGCCAGACAACTATACTAGCATGCATGGGGCTGTGGCAGTTGTTTAAAGCCCAAGATATGGGGTAAGGGAGCGTAAGGGATCTGTTATAACATCATTTTAATAAATAATGTGTTCACCTTTAAAAATGTTATAATTTTTCTGTCTGATGAATAAAACTATGAATGACCTTGTGCCACTACCCCTAAAGCAATGTGTGCTCACCCTCAAACTAACCTCGCGTCACCAGGCTTTCCACCGCGGAGGAAAGCCTGGTATTCATTCAAAAACTGAGCCGTGTGAACCGGTTTAGAAAAAAGGAGGGAAAAAAAAACAATCGTGTTCCGGTGGTGAGTTCCGGTTGGCGTCGCTTTGTTTTTGATCCCCACATACTGTAATTTGAAGAAATTAGTTTAGTCTCCCTAGTTGCGCTACGAGTTAGAATAAAAGATGGACATAACAAACGATTATTATACCAAAAGAAACTAAACGATTGCACCAAATTAAACACACTTTAAACTAGGGGAATCATTTTGGAGGTGCACGGCCCGGGGGTTCCGGTCGTATGTTCCGGCCGCGTGATGACATTAAGTTATTTCGGCTCCAGACCGGATCAGAAATCCGAAAATGGTATTGATCCAAGGCTACCCTCAAACTCAGAGGTGGGGAGACTAGAGCCTCAGTGAGAGGTGACTGTGTGCTTGCATTCAGGAGAACAATCTTTTCCAATCAGATTGTTCTGTTATAATCATGCACGCACCAGTAACTGACAACTCGCACGTAGTTTTGTTTATTGATGGAACTATTTGACTACCTGTTATATTGTATTCTTCTTACTGTTGTATTGTGTTTTATAGTATGTAAATATAGCCCCTGCCCAGAGACTTCAGATGAAAATTTGCCTGTATAGTTAAAGGAGTAGGTCACCCAAAGAATGTCTTATTTTCTATCAATTACACACCCCTGAAGCCTTGAATACATGGAGATTATTTTGTTTTTGTAGCATTATTAAACCAATAATTTGATGACCGGCGGAAAGATGCTAATGTCTCCGGTAGAAGACTCAATGGAGACACGGCAAGTCTCTCCAGCGGTCATATCAAATTATTGGCTTAGGAATGCGACAAAAACAAAAAACTCTCCTTGAATTCAAGGCTTCATGCGGTCTGTGAATAATACACACCCCATACACAGAAAATAAGTATTTTTTTTGGTGAACTACTCCTTTAAGTCTGGTGCACTTCTGTACAGTATATATAATGTACTGTACATGTTGCTAAATATTTAAATACAAAATACAAAAAAGAAAAAAAACTGCTATGAGCAGTACTCTGAGCTAGTCAATCTCAGTTGGCCTGAGAGTTTTATTGTGATTGACAGAGAATCCAACATGTAGAATCACTGCTGGCAGTCAATCAGGTTAGGGCACAAGAAGCCAGTATACAAGTGTGTTGACATTTCTGAAAGAAGTTATAGATTAAGTTATTTTATTTAACATAAAAGAGTCTGATAAATATTTCTTTTACATTTCCCCCCACAAATTCCTTTATTTAGTCTGTCTCCCGAAAGGAAGGCTTCATTGTTGTCTCTTACATTTCCCACTGAATCGAGGAATCCAGACATGCATAATGTCAAACACAGGGAACTTGAATGGCTCCATTGTTATAATTTCACTGTATTCAAGCTGCATTGAATCACAGCACTGCACAAAGGAGGAAGCAGTTTTCCACTAACAGAAGGGATTATGGGGGCCAAATGGCAAGCGATTATTCACACTCATGTAATGTAACGCCCAGGAATCGAGCCCAGGAGTCGAACCCGGGTCCCCTGCGCGGGAAGGCACACTAAAGCCAAACAAGTTATCCACTGACTAGCCTAAAGAGGAATCCCTCTTGGCCGGGGGAGGTACTACGCTTTTTGGTCTTCAGGCAAGGCTCTGAGCCACTCTCTTACACTCGCCCCCATTTTGACCTCCACCACACCATGACACCCGAGCAGGGTCATTGCACCAATGTAGCGCCCGGGAATCAAACCCAGGACTCCCAGGTGGGAAGCCAAACACCTTATCCACTAACCCAAAGAGGAATTCCTCTTGGCCAGGGGAGATATTAGGCATTTTGGTCTTCAGTCAGAGGCTCTGAGCCTCTCTGCTACACTTGTTTCAATTGCAATCGACTAGGGCGATACCTGGGAACGCAAGCCCCTTCGCTTAACCATATTTGTACCCGTTGTTCCCGTTGTCGGAGTATGTAGTGCAGTACTCATTATCATAGTACTTGGAGAACAGCCTATTGACGTGAATTGCAACTCGGCAAAAATGGTCCTCGGCGATACACACGTCAACTTTGAAGTCAATCGGTCAGGCGGTGTTCAAGTTATGTGCAGGACAGACACACACATACACACAGATTACGTGCATTTACAGAAAATATATACAAACAATATTTAACATTTTTTTTAAGTTTTTTGTTAAAAAGTTAGAGCTCTGTATTCCGAGAGTAATCATTACTGTAGAGTGTTTGTTCAGTCACACGGGTCTCCCCATCTCTCCAGCTCTTTACTAACAGAAAAGAACATTTCAGGTCAGGATACCAATTTTATCCAATCAGGAGAAAGAACTCCACAAAGATAATTCACCGTCAATTTGTATGCTCCTTTTCCAATTTTGTCTGAATAGTTTTTTGGTTTAATTATCTCTTTCCTGATTGGATAAAATTGGTATCCCAACCTGAAAAGAGATTTTCTATAGGCCTATACTAAAGAGCTGGAGAGAAAGAGCTGTTACCGCACAAACTCTATAGCAATGATTACTGTTGTAATATAGAGCTATTTAACACTTACCGGAATTTTAACAAAGCAATACATCACTTAAAATAGCAGATCTACAAGCCTACAACACACAGCACTGTGATGCTTTGTATCTCCACTATTCGTCATACAACAAAGGGGCTATAACATCATTGGCATTTGTGGCAGTCATCTATCTAATCTAGGTAAATTTGGGGTAATTTCACATTGCAGACCAAGGAGATAAAAGCAGATCATACTCCCTCCCGTCTCCTACAGCCTGCCCTGTCAAACTATGCTAGAATGCAAAGCAGGCCATCTGATTGCACAGAGCAGAAGGTGGGAAGGAGGCGTGCGTCTGGGACGCGCAGCGGAGGAGCATTTGTCAGGAGACAGTGACAAAAGGGGGTTGAAGGGGCCTTGCTCAATGCTATTCAGAGACAATTTGTAAGCCCGGCTGTTGAAGCCAGGCCAAAGACTTGCGGAACAGCTGGAGCCCCGCCGTGATTGATAAACGCGGGCCTCCAAGAACTTCATTTTGATATGAATGAAGACAAAAGCGCGACAACATTCTGTGAGTGTTTAATATTACCGTCATTAAGTGGCAACAGTGGACAAACCCCCTGTCCTCAGCTGGGGATACACAAAGCCAAAAGGGAGGTCAGAACCCCCTGGTAATTAACATTTTTATGACAAAATACCCTCTTTGTAACAGCTTTGTAATTAATTCACGTTTCAAGCCGCAGTGATTAAAAGAGCATTTAATCTAGATTTCAGGGCTCGGATTACGTTTCAAGGAACTCCCCATTTGAGCCTTGCAAAAGGATGGACAGTTATTTCTCATTATCTGCTGAAACGCTGTTATCTTCTCTTGTACAATCCTTGTATTATATCTGCCTTCATATAAGGCATTTAAACACAGGCTATCAGTTCAAATTAACACATGGCTATACAGATCAGGTAATGTTACCTGCTGAAACAAAAGATTCTTTCTACGAAACAAGGGATATTTTCTCACAAAGCATGGTGGTAACGCATGAATGGCAAGAGCCCCAATCCCAGAGTGGGAAGACTCAGTTTTATATAGAGCACTGTTTCTCAACCAGTGGTCCACAGACCACTAGTGGTCCATGGCATAATTGCAGGTGGTCCAGGGGAAAACGTTTTAAAACATACCGTATATTGTACCATGGTTAAATGTATCGAAAATATGTTTAAATAACATAACATTTAAGAAAAGATGTGAACTAATAGGCGTAGTTTGGGGTGGAAAAGAAACTTGAAATTAAATAATAACAGTTAAGAGCTTTGATATACTAAGTTGCGAGCAGTGTCGAACACCGAAAAAAGACAATCTACAGTACAAGTTGTGAGCTTGCAGATCAACTATTTTTGGGACAGCTTGCAACTAAGTATAAATCCAGAATTAAGATTAACGGAAAAATAATAATAACTGTGTTATGCCTGCTTGTATACTATAATATACTGTATTGTTGTTGTGGGCAGGGGGGTCCTTGTTCAAGTGGTCCAGAGATTAAGGTTGAGAACCATCGATAGAGATGTATACATATGGGCTCTCATCCAATTACACTGCAAATGCAGTTTGTCATGCTAATCTTCAAATAAATACATTTCCAAAGATATCGACAGGAGTGCATAAAAGACAGAGCTCCGCTGCCTCTCTTTCACAGGCTTGTGCAGATTTTGTGACCCATGTGTGTATGGGTCATTGAGAGGGAGAGAGGGTGACCAGTTCAACGAAGGGTGATATTTCCCACTCACTTAGTGGGTTCACTGACTTTTAAACCTACCAGAAACATCTTTATTAAAAACAGATACAACCATGATTTTGTCATTCACTGATACACTTCAAACTCATTCACAGTCTTATATCAAAATGAAAAAAATGAATTCAACTGAAATGTGATTCTCCCTTTGTTTGTTATTTATCATGATTTGCCAAATCAAAATAAGCCGTTTTATCAAAATAATACAGAATTTTGTGTCTCCATCAAAGGGTTAGTTCGGTGTGCGGGGTACAGTCAACCCTGACCTATTTAATGGCTGGGTAGTGCCACAGACCTACGCAGCAAATTGAAAAGTTTTCCATCATTAAGTGATATATATGGCTGTGACCGGAGTCCATAAAAATTGGGAATTGTTCTATTCTAATTTAAAATTCCATTTCAGGCATCCCTCACAGTGACAAAGGGGAACATCCATCCAGTAATACAGTCGAGAATCTGCTGCCAGGATTCAGGATGAATGAGTGAATATTGATGAAGTTGAAAACTCCACTGGGTCCTTTTTTCTACATCACTTCAGTGGAGAGAACGCGATGGGCTGGGGGGGGTGGGGGGGTTGGGATGGGGGAAGGGTGGGCTTTGCTGGGTTGCCGTGGCGAGAGGCACCTTTCTCAATATTCAGAATCCCAGCGTTCGGCATGAAGTCTCCAAAGGAGATCAATCTCACTTTGAAGCACTGGGGGCTTCATTTGTTTGTGAAGGATGTGAGGTGCTGCCTAAATGACTCTGCCAATTCTTCAAAAAACCCACTTGCCGTTGACACCCCGGCTCTCCTCTGCTTTCGTTGTTTTTTGGGCTCAAGTTCGCAGGCCCATTCATTGAATTCGGCACAGTTTTTCAAAGTCTTGCACACAGTGCCAATCTCGGCAGTCAGACGTTGCGTCACAATAGAATTTGTGCAAAAGCTATAGAGTAAAATGAGCATTGATTTAACCAATTAAACCCTATATTCTTCTTGCCCACAGGGGTCTATTCTTGCCTCCCTCCTTTTTCCCTCTACACCAAATCTCTTGTTAATAATGTTCACCTATTATGACATGCCCAGAATAGGGACGCTAGGGTTCATGTGGTTAACATTGAGTGTGAAAATTGACCCGTGACTGCCAGTATACGGATATTGCAGGTATTGTACAATATCATACTCAGGAATAACAAACCATATTCTTCATGATTTACTATACTTCCTCCACTTGTTCCTCCTCCTATAGCACCTTCAGCCAACCATTTGGGGCTGTTCTGCAATGATTTCCCATAGTCCACTCCATGGATCCCAACACAAATAAGTGCTCTCTCTCTCACTTGCCAGTACTAAAGTAGCAGCGCGTCAAGCCATTCCTCTCCCAGTTTTAGCTGTGCAATGGGCCATGCGGTTCGCTCACAGTGTGTTTAGAAGAGGGCCCTCCATGTCTGGTCAGTTGTGCCTGGTTTACCAACACTATTGATTGCAGGTGATGTGCTGGACAGAGTCCATCTGACCTCTGGAGGGGCTTAAATACATCATTGTCCGAGCGAGACCTCCAGAGACTCCCGTTATACTGTGTGTGCAGCCTTGTGCCTCCGCTGCCAGACACACTGATAAAGTGGCAACAAAAACAGTCAACAGGACACATGGATAAGCACTTCTTACTCTTTTTCCAAGATGCTGCAGAATCTAAAAATACAACTGGGTTTGAGGACGGTATATTATGTCAGTTGAGAGTTTATCTCTAAATGGAACTGTTGATAAATCTAAACACATTTTGTGGTCTTGTTTTCCGAGCCTTTGAGGTTGGAAGAAGTATTATCTTGATGAGAAATATGATCGAACGGGTCAAGCCGCTGTACCTAAAGACCCTTAAAGCAGGGCCAAAGCGAAATTCATATTTCGTCGTCATATGGCTGGGACACTCTGCGGAAGTCTTTGGCGATATTTTTGCAGAGCGTCTTTCATTTGTTAGTCTAGCCAGACAATTATATAGATAGCTAATGTCTGGCACACAACTACAAAAAAATGGTTTTGAGATAAAAACCCAAAACATAACTTGGTCAACTTGAATTGACCAACCACTGGCCTCCAGAACGCATTAAAACCAGGAAAACATCTGTGTAATTTTAGATTTTAGCGTTGGCTATTCAAAGATAGCAGATATACAAGCTCGCAGCTTGTTCGTGCCAGTCACAAGTTTGGGAACCACTGCTTTAGAGAATCTCCAGTGCACACATCACAATCAACTGGTCTGCTCTTCCCTTTATGTCGCCATGACTGCTAATTGGCATTATTAATAAGCAATCATGTTAACACTCTCTCTAATCTGTGTGGCAAGACTTTGTTCCATACACACCTCAGAGCCATTGATGGAAATCCAATGAGACATAGGCTTACCTGCCATGAAAGCACCTCAGTAGCAGTCGTCAACATATTGTGGGGAGTGCGGGGGGAAGTACACTTTAAATTAATTAACATCAGACCTCTTGTAGCAGTTCATTTATTGTAAACAAACATTCTAATATGGAGTAATTAATTAAATATGCCAAGCTTCCATTCTGTTCTCCCATTGTTCTTTCTCATTGGTTCATTGTTTATAAATATTTTCTTAGTTATGTGAAATAGTTTTTCACTGGCTGGGAGTAAAAAGACGTAGGACACAATATAGTCTGACACTGAAAAAATAATCCTCACTTCAAATGGGAAGGAAAGGTAGTGAGTCTTAGACATTTGGGCCATAAGGATATTAAATTCAAAATGATCTAAAAGTGGAATATTCATAACGTTAACTCGGGAGCATCCGTTTGTAAGATAGCATTTATTTGTGGCTTCCCTCATAGGAGGCAGCATTCGGGGCGGGGGGTGGAGGGGGGTGTCTGGGACTTTTCTGTTTTCCTGATTTCCATTTTATATCTGCAACACTCACACACACACACCCCGGCTCTGCATAAGAGCTGCTCATGGGTGATGATTTTAGAATCGATTTGCCATTCTCACAAATGAAGGGCACAAAAGGCTGAGCAATCAGTCCAAGGCTGGCTGCATTTGGCCCAGAGAGAGGAGAGATGCTGGGTAGAGGAAGGCAAGCATGGCTGGTCTGAATCATGAAGAATAATGTTTAGCCTGGCAGATGATTAGGGATGTTAATTTTTTTTCTTTTTGGATGTTGGGAGCGGTGGGGGGTGTTTTGGGGGCTGGGGTGGTGGGGGGGGGGGGGGGGCAAAGGAGGCTGGCGCTTGGTGATGTCACGTTGGCTATCGGAACAATCTGGCAGGGGCTGATCCTGGCGAAATGCTGCTCAATTTGCTGGGACGCCTGCTCCATTTGCCTGTTAATGAGCACTGTTGTTGGAGGTACCCATGTGTACCATGTCACGAGGCTAGCAGGCAGCACCTTCACCTGACGCTCTGACCACAGAGGAAAATGGCATCTACCGTGACAGATGTTTTGGCGGGCCATGGGAGAGAGAGCCATGGGAGACCTGTACAGTCAAGAGGGCCCCGCGCTATATCGCAGGCAACAACTGCTCCGACATGTGTCTGCCTCGATGTGCATTCAGCAGGCACGGAAAACAAGGGACTCAGCTCTTTTCTTTGAAACAATATCAAAGTGACAACAGTGTGCCTCGTGGCGTAACTCAATAAGGACCACCCAGAAACAAGCAGCAATGAAAAATCGTCAGAGGGGGGTTTTAAACCTCATGCTTTGAGCTGTGAGAGGAAAGACTGAGCAAGTTTTTTTCTACAATAAAAGGTACAGGAATTTCTCTTGGTGACATTGCTGCAGAGACACAACTAATGAAGCAACGCAAATACATTCTGGCACACGAGATACAGGGAGGGCAGGTTTGCCAGATAGCAAAAGCATGAATAAAAGAATATGTTTTACTTTTAACCACTTGGGCCCTATGTACTTGGTTGTGCAATGAATAGCAAAAATAGCTATCTAGAACCTCACAATGTGTCGCACCACAACATGTTGTGAGCTTGTAGTTCAGCTCTTTTAGCTATTTCTGAACATTTTGGAAAAAAATCTTTTTAACATTTTTGCCTATAATGACAAGCCTAAAATAGGGACGCCAGGTTGGAAAGTGGTTAATGGGTAAAGTGGCTACTACAGTACATGGTTGTTACCCAGTGATAGCTCAGTGTGTGTCAGTGATTTACTGGGAGGAGCACTCTCCTGAGTGATTCCAGTGTCACAGGACGGATGGCCAGGGTAAACTCATTACGTCACAGCATGACAACAGCACTTAATTACTAATGAAAGGGTGAGCTCTCCACAGTCCACTGTTTAGGTGGGCTGAGCATGCAGGAAGCCCCCTGTATGGCCACTGTCAAAAGGTTCTCCACATATTGGTGGAGGTGCACCGACTGAAGAGTCCACACACATCCTGACAGTGGAAAATGATGATGATTCCGGGAGAAGAGCGGGGTTTTCTGAGTTCATATGAAGGTTGAAGGCTGCTGTGGTTATTTATTGACGTTGCTGAGTAAAATGTGACAATGGCACTGGCCTATACATTGTTATACCATTACACAGTGCGTCATTAAACAGATCCATAAAAAAAAAACAAGACAGGCAACCCGACCAAAAATGTAATGACAAAAGCACTGATCTGAGATAAGTATAAATATGGTGTAATTCAGTGAGGTTTCATGCCTGGTTAAGCATGTACATCTTTTGGCGGCCTACTAACTGATATTACCACAGTGCAATATTTCAGCGCACATCAACAGCGGAGCGAAATTAACTCTGATGTGTGAACAGAACCAGGTCCGGAGCTCCGAACTGTCTTCCTGATTATATCGAGATGAATAGAGCGAGCCTCGCAAACAAAACTCCCCACAATCTACAAGCTGTCCCGGGCGAGTTTAAATAAGCCTCGGAAAAATGGGAGAATCTCCTCTTTAATGGAAATGCAGATCTACAGTGCCTTTTCTTTTTCCTGGGGGGGTGAATGCATTTGGGTTCCCTTGAAATACAGCTTAGCCACCTTCAACCTGGCATCCCTACTTGGGCATCTCATTATAGGTTAAGTGTTTCAAAAAGTGAAAATAGCTGATCTACGAGGTCGAAACAAGTTGCGATGTGACGTGTTATGAGCTATTTGTCGTACGATGAAGAATAGGGGGCTTAAGGGGTTAACAGATATGATGCTTAGAAGCACCACCATCACCAACAACCCCACCCTCCGCTCCTGCACCACCCACCCACCCACACATCCCTCCCTCCCTCCCTCATCTCTTCTCCATCTGCCAGACAACAGTTTAAAAATTCTTAATCCATGAGCAACCATTGAACATTAGTGAATTGCAAATTACAGATGTTTTACTGTCTCTGTGTTGTTGAGTTTTTTTTTTCTCCTCCTGTTTTGATCCGTGCATCCCACTGTCACTCAGTGTCGCGCACGCTTCCCTCGCTCCTCTGCATTCATTAGACGCCCCGTGCCATCATGGCACCATATGACACTGTCATCATTTGGTAATTAAACCTTTGCTCGTTTAAATATGAAAAGCTGGCAAGGGTGCGATCATAAACAATGTTGCGCAAACCAGATTTTCCAGACTAGATGAGATTTCAAGCAGCACCATGGCAGATTCTTTTCCCCCCTCCTTTTAATTTTCTTACTTGAAGCAGAACAATATCCTCGAAATTAAAACAGGATGCTGAAAAAGTTACCATTTGGTCGAACATGCCTTTATTGTCGTACATTTCAAAGCTCATTGATGTTAGATTCACAACGTTGTATCAATAAAATGTTGTAAGCTCTATTTGGACAGAGTTTTGTTTATGGTATATGGGTAATATTATATATGTCTATCTGTTATATGCCTTAGATTACCATTCTCCTATTGATAATCATAATTCTGATGACAGCAGTATAGCAGAGAGCAGTAAACCTACACCAAACCAATGCATAACGTCCAAAACCAATTTGGACACAACAGCATCATTACAGTATAATTAATATAATTTTTAGCAATCTAAAACTGAAACAAAAAAAGCACAGAAGTAGAGATGAAATATTCTCTCAGATGATACAGTTTTGTATTCACTCATATGTTTGTTTGTTTTTTTGTTTTTGGGGGGAGGCACAGATTGGGGGTGGCGGAGGGGTTGACAATAAAATCCAACCAGCGCCCGAGGACAATTGTCAACATCCTCCAGATTCTAATTTACATCCACACACTGAAGATTTAGCCAAATGGGGTTTGAGAGGAGGAATGCCTGGACCATTACGGCCCAAACTACTGGCTTTTTTATTACCACTGAACAATCTTCCTCGGAGCCCTCCTTTGGCGTGCCTCCATGCTCGGAGCCAGGGAGAAGTATGTGGGAGGAGGCCATTCAGTCACATTATGGCTTTCCATAGATCAAGGTCACAATTTTCATGATCATTACACCACTGAAGGTGACAGGAAGCACTTACAGAAGTGATCAGGAGCTTATGTGGAAACCACTCATCCATAGATTTCTGGGGAGAGCAATGTATGTGTGTACACAGTCCCACACGCATTCAGACACACACACACACACACACACACAAATATACGTATTTACTGTGTGTGTGTGTGTGTGTGTGTGTGTGTGTGTGTGTGTGTGTGTGTGTGTGTGTGTGTGTGTGTGTGTGTGTGTGTGTGTGTGTATACTGTATATATATATATATATATATATATATATATATATATACGTATATGCAATATATATCTGTAGCTGGATAGATACTAGATAGACAGACAGACAGACAGACAGACAGACAGACAGACAGACAGACAGACAGACAAACAAACAAACAAACAAACGTGTATGAAACATTCAGTGTAACTGCCATGCCATCACAACATAAAGCACTACCTTGACAATTAAGATAACTGAAAAAAAGAATTAGCTTTCCGTAATTCATTCTTAAAAAATAAAATAAAAAATGTTTTCTCTGGGCTCACATTCTGCCACCGGGAGGTGGATGCTACATTATACATTCACATGCCATGGGCTAACACATGTCACGGGCCCACCGGACAGAAGCTGCAGTTCCCATATTGCTGACATGTGATTGGAAGCTGTTGGCTGTCTGGTTGGGACAGAGGCAGCTGGCAGGCCACCTCCGAGCAGCCTCGGGCTGATCTCTGCTAGATACACGCTGATCCACTGGAATACACTGACATGGGATCAGATTTCTCTCTCACTCTCAGACGAACCAAGGCCCTTTGTGGAATGACTGACTAGTGACTGCAGGATCTGGTGTGTAGCCTATATACACTACATTCATCCAGTGAAAGGAGTGCTATCACTGCTATAACTGCTGTTTTATGTTGATGATTATTTGCACATGAAATAAACACGGTGAGAACTGAGAGAGGAGGAATGCTGTTGTTATTGTTGTGACAATTGAGATTTGCTAGAGGTGATGAAGATGATATTGTTGTAGAAGGGGTGACATTACGGGATTTATTTATAAAATGGAAATCATTTTTGTTTTTGCTACAAATTATGATAAAGATGATAAAATGTTAAATATGATCATGAGAGTGTTTCACTAATTGGTTGTCCAATCACTGAAATATAATTTAAGATAAATCTCTGGGAGTTTTATTTACAAATGCAGTGCATATACTATGCAAGAAAAAAAATATTTCAAATTAGCAACAATTTTAAAAGACCTCACGTGATTACCCTCTCTCTCTCATCTTCGTTAAGTTCCAACCAGAGGGGCACACATTTAACTATTCATGTGGAAAGTTTGGTGGTGAAGAGGGGATTTAGCCCCTGTTCCCAGTACTATGCAATATAGAGAATATTTTTGAAATGACAATGATACAGTCCTATTTTTAATCCAGCACTGCAGGGCATATTTAACAATTACTCGCAAATCTGCATATTGTATGAGGCGCAAGAGTGTAATTTCAGTCTATAAGGACAGTATTTCGTTCCTTGGTGTTTTAATTCATAGGAGGTAAAGAGACAGTGCCTGAAATATTAAGAGGCCTTGAAATGAGAGGTCATACAGACAAAATGATCAGTGCACACAAAGTGCACAAGCTTTCTTTTCAGGTGAAGTGCTTGAAAAGTTTTCACGTACAGCAATGTTTGCAGTGCACTTAAGAGTCAACATTACAGTCATTTTATTGTGTTATGGGTAATATGTTGCTTTT